>NW_007251116.1:348507-351624 GCF_000164805.1 Carlito syrichta | reverse complement strand
CACTCTGTCGCCCAGACTGGAGTGCAGTGGCCGCTCCCGGCCACCGCAGCCTTGACCTGCTGGGCTCCGGCGATCCTTCCGCCTCAGCTTTCCAGGTAGCTGGAACTACAGCCGCGCACTACCACACCCAGCTAATTTTTGATTTATTGTAGAGATGAGGTCTCGCCAAGTTGCCTGGGCGGGTCTCGAACCCAGGGGCTCAGGCAATCCACTCACCTCGGCCTCCCAAAATTCTAGGATGACAGGCTGAGCCACCGAGCCCCGCGGGTGTCCTGGCTTTTGCGGCCCGAGGCAGAGTGGGGACAATTCACAGCCTGGCCCTGCCCCTTTGGGGCTCGAGACTGGGCGGTCCTGGGGAGCTGAAGGTATGAAAAGTATATGGGTTCCTGAATCTAAAACACAACAAAGTACAACAGGGCAGGTGACATACAAGTCTCCTTCTGCCCTTGTCCTTTGTCCTCCGACTCACTTCAGAGGAAACCACCCTTCCCAGTCTCTGTGGACCTTTCTAAAAATTGCTGTACATTTGTGAGCAGTTAAGTACATGACATGCTCTACTTGGCACCCTCACGCTATCCTGCATTCTGCTTTCCCATGGGATCCTCTGCACTCCAGCTGGAGGGTCATTTGCTGCTTTTCATGGAAACCAACGGGTCTCCTTTGCCATGGGTGCTTGGGAAGGCTTTGTCATACCTTCCAGGGAGGGAGGGAGATGCTGGAGCTTGGGTTCCCCGGCCTTACTCCATCCTCGAGAATGAATGAGGGTTCACAGTGTAACTGTCAAGATATGCCCAACTGGGAAGACTTTGTTTCCAATACAGGCTTATACTGGCTGTGTGACCTCAGGCGGTTATTTCACATCTCTGAGCCTCAGTCTCCTATTTGTGACATGGGGAGGTAGGGCCCAGGTGACAGGCCTATTGTAAGGAGCAAGGACACTGTGGCTGGAAGCCCTCAGAAGGAGGCTGCCTCACAGTGAGTGCCCAATTAAGTCTGCTCTGGTTCTTGGGGTCACACTCATGCAGCCCCATGTCTCAGCCTGAACCTACAGGTGACACTGCCACCTTTGTCCTGGGGCTGACAAGGATGGGCCAAGGGCAAGAGGCCAACCTGATGTGGAAACTCATTACATTTGATTGTTGTTCCTGAGAGCTTGAAATGGAGGTGGTTGAGTGATCTGAGGCCCTGAGAATGACCCTTCAAAATACATATATTACTAGGCTAGGTGTAGTGGTTTACATCTATAATCCCAGCACTTTGGGAGACCAAGGTGGGAGAATCACTTGAACCCAGGAGTATGAAATCAGCCTGGGCAACATAGAGAGCACCCGTCTCCAAAAAAATAAAATAAGCTGAGCATGGTGGCATGCCTAGTTACTTGGGAGGCTGAGGTGGGAGGATCATTGGAGACCTGGAGTCTGAGGCCAGACTGAGCAACATAGCAAGACCTCATCTCTAAAAAAATATAAATATCCAACTATTAAGGAGGCAGAGGCAGGATAATCTTTTTTTTTTTCTTTTGAGAGCAAAAGCAAAGAGTAGTTTATAAAGCAAAAATGAAGGGATAATCTCTTGAGCCCAGGAGTTCAAGGCTACAGTGAGCTATGATAGTGCCACTGCACTCTAACCTGGGTGACAGAGTGAGACCCCATCTCTAAACACACACACACACACACACACACACATACACACACACTCCTGACTTCACAGAATAAAAAAAGGCACAGGAGACTCCTATGAGCAGCTATACACCAACAAATTGGATAACGTGGATGGAATGGCCAGATTCTTAGAGCTACACAAACTACCAAAATGGACTCAAGAAGAGATAGGAAATCTGAATAGGCCTATAACAAGTTAGGAGACTGAATAAGTAATTCAAAAACAAAAACTCCCCACAAAAAAACAAAAATAAAACAGCACCAGATGGCATTACTGGTGAATTTTACCAAACACATAAAGAAGAAAATTTAAAGAGGAGGGAACACTACCTAACTCGTTCTATGAGGCCAAGCATTAACCTGATACTGTAGCCAGACAAAAGCTCCACAAGAAAAGAGAATTGCAAACCAACATCTTTTATAAATATGGATGCAGAAATCCTCAACAAAATACTAGCAAACCAAATTCAGCAGCAAACTAAAAGAAGTATGTGCCATGATCAAATAGGTTTTATCCCAGGAATGCAAGGATAGTTCAACATATGAAAACAATACCACATTAATAGAATGAGGAGACAAAAATCCATGATCATCTCAATGCAGCAAAAGCATTTGACAAATCTAACACCCTTTCATGATAAACACACCTAATAAAATAGAAAAGAATGTCCTCAACATGATAAATGCCGTACATGAAAAACTCACAGCTAACATCATTCTCAGTGGAGAAATACTGAAAGCTTTTCCTCTAGGATCATGAACAAGACAAGGATGCCCTGCTTCCATCACTTCTACTCATGATCAGAAACTTTGATAATACTGGATGTTCTAGCCTGAGCAATTAGGTGAGAAAAAGAAATAAAAACATCCAAATAAAAAGAAGTAAAACTACGTATACTTACAGATAATATGATCTTATATCTAGAAAATCCTAAAGAATCAATACATACATTAACATTAAAAAATATTAGCGCTAATAAGTGAATTTAGCTAAATTGCAGAATACAAAATCAGCACACAAAAGTGAGTTGTATTTCTTTTTTCTTTTTTTGAATCAGAGTCTCACTCTGTTGCCCAGGATGGAGTGCAGTAGCAAGCTTACGGCCTCACAGCCTCGGCCTGCTGGGTTCAGGCAATACTTCCACCTCAGCCTTCCAAGTAGCTGGAACTACAGATGCATGCTACCATGCCCAGCTTATTTTTTGCTTTATTGTAGAGACAAGGTCTCACCAAGTTGCCCAGGCTGGTCTTGAACCCCTCAGCTCAGGTAATCCTCTCCCCTTGGCCTCCCAAAGTCCTGGGATTACAGGCTTGAGCCACCACACCTGGCCCTAGTTGTATTTCTTTCTTTTTTTTTTTGAGTTGGAGTCTCACTCTGTCGCCCAGACTGGAGTGCAGTGGCCATTCCCAGCCACCGCAGCCTCGAACTGCTGGGCTCCGGCGATCCTTCCACCTC
>NW_007251116.1:325437-348487 GCF_000164805.1 Carlito syrichta | reverse complement strand
CCCAAGACGCGGGATTACAGGCTGAGCCACTGAGCCCGGCCTAGTTGTATTTCTATACAGTATAATGAACAGTCCAAAAAGGAAATTCAGAAAACAAATCCATTTAAAATAGCATCAACCAGGCTCAGTGGCTCACGCCTGCAATCCCAGCACTTTGGGAGGCAGAGGAGAGAGGATCGCCTGAGCCCATGGATTCGAGACCAACAGTTCGGCAACATGGTGAGACCTAATCTCTACAATAAATCAAAAAAATTAGTGGGCATGGTGGCGCATGCCTGTAGTTTCAGCTTCTTGGAAATCTAAAGCAGAAGGATCGCCTGAGCCCAGCAGGTCAGGACTGCAGTGGCCACGAGCATGCCATTGCACTCCAGTCTGAACAATAGAGTGAGACGCCAACTCAAAAAAAAAAAAAAAAAAAAAAAAAAAGCTGGGTACAGTGACTCACGCCTATAACCCCAGCCCTTTAGGAGGCTGAGGTGAGTGGATTGCCTGAGCCCATAGGTTCGAAACCAGCCTGGGCGACTTGGTGAGACCTTATCGCCACAATAAATCAAAAAATTAGTTGGTCATGGTGGCACATGCCTGTGGTTCCAGCTACTTGGAAGGCTGAGGCAGACGGATCACTTGAGCCCAGCAGGTTGAGGCTGCAGTGACTGTGAGCATGCCACTCTACTCCAGCGTGGACGACAGAGTGAGACTCTGACTAAAAAAAAAAAAACGATAGTACCAAAAGAATAGAATATATATAATTTAATAGAGGAGATGAAAATTTTATTTATTACAAACTACAAAACACTGCTTAAAGACATTATTGTTAAGATGTCAATCATACCCGAAGGAACATACAGATTCAATGCACTTTCTATGAAAATCCCAACAGTTTTTTTTTTCCAGAAATGAAAAAATCTATCTGAATATTTACATGAATTTCAAGAGACCCAGAATAACCAAAACAATCTTGAAAAAGAAAAACAAAGTTGCTTTCTGATTTCAAAACTTACGCAAATTTAGAGCAATCAAAATGGTGTGATATTGGCATAGGATAGACATGTAGACTATGGAATAGAAACAAACCCTCACATACTATCACCAGCTGATTTTTCACAAGGGTGTTAAGATCATTTGCTGGAGAAAGAACAGACTCTTCAACAAATGGTGCCCCCAAAACCTGGATATCACATATGAAAGAATGTAACTAGACCCCTGCCTCACACCATATAACTCAAGATGGATTGGAGACCTACATTTGAGAGCTAAATTATAAAACGAGAAGAAAACATAGGTGCAATTCTCCATGACCTTGGATTTGGTAATGATTTTGTAAATAAGACACCAAAAGCACAGGCAACAATATATATTATTGTCTCTGTCTCTTGGCTGTTATTAGGAAAAACAAAATAAATTAGTCTTCATTAAAATAAAATAAGCTTTTGTGCATCAAGGGACACTATCAAGGAACTGAAGAGGTAATCCACAGAATGACAGAAAATAGTTAGAAGTCATGTGTCTGACAAAGGTTTAATGTCCAAAATATATAAAGAACAACAATTCAGCAACAAAAAGACAACTCAATTCAAAAATGGGTCAAAAATTTCAATAGATGTTTCTCCAAAGACATACAAATGGCCCATAGGGTGCTCATTAGTTATTAGTGAAATGCAAACCAAAACCACTTCGCATCTACTAGAATGGCTATCTTCAAAAAAAAGGGAAAATAACTGTTGGAGAGCCTGTGGAGAAATTGGAACCCTCATACATGGCTGGTGGGAATGTAAAATTGTACAGCTGCTGTGGAAAACAATTTAGGGGTTCATCAAAAGGTAAACGTTATCAACAATAGCCAGAAGCTGGAAACAACCCAAGTGTCTGTCAACAGAAGGGTGGAAAAACAAAATGTGGTATATACCACTTTTTAAAATAGCCGAATAACATTTCATTGGATGACATATTTTGCTTAGCCACTGGGTTGCTTTCGCTTTTTGGTGATCGTGAACAGTGCTGCTGTGAACATTCGTGTACAAGTGTCTGTTTGAAATTCTCTTAGATATGTGCTTGCCAGGAGGATGCTGGGTCATAAGGTAATTCTATGTTTAACTTTTTGAGGCCCCACCACTTTTTTCCACAGCAGTTGAGTCATTTTGCATGCCCACCAACAAGACACAAGCAGTTCCTATTTTTCACATCCTCGCCAAAACGTATTATTTTCCATTTTTAAATGATAGCCGATCTAGGGTGTGAAGGGGTCCCTCACTGTGGTTTTGATTTGCATTTCCCTAGTGACTAATGATGTTAACCATCTTTGAATGTGTCTCTTGGCCATTTGTGTATCACTTTGGAGAAATGTTTATTCAAGTTCTTTGCCTATTTGGGGTCATTTGGCTTTTTGTTGTCAAGTTGTAAGAGTTCTTTATGTTTATTCTGGATAGTAGACGCTTATCAGATAAATCATTAGATCTTTGATCCATTTTGAGTTAATTTTTGTTTATGGTGTGAGGGAGGGGTCCAACTTTATTCTCTGATGTGTGGCTATCCATTGTCCCGGTACCATTTGTTAAGAAGACCATTCTTTCTCCTGTTGAATTGTCATGGCACTTTTGTGCAAAGTCAGTTGACCATAAGCATAAATATGTAAATATACTTCTATTCCATTGATCTCTTTGTCCTCAACAATTTTCATGCAGTTGTGATTACTGTAAGTTTGTAGTAATTATTGAAATTAGAAAATGTGAGTTCTCTAAACTTGTCCTTCCTTTTCAAGATGGTTTTGGCTATTTTGAATTCCTTGCATTTCTATGTGAATTTTCAGATCAGTTTGTCGATTTTTGCAAAAAAGTCAGGATTTTGATAAGGAATGAGTTGAATCTGTAGACCAATTTGGGGACTATTACCATCTTAACAAGGGTGCTAAGACCATCTCCTGGAAAAAGAACAAACTCTTCAACAAATGGTGCACCCAAAACCTGTATATAGCATGTGAAAGAATGAAATTGGACCCCTGCCTCACACCATATACATAAATTAACTCAAAATGGATCAGAGACCTACATTCCAGAGCTAAACTATAAAACTATGAGAAGAAAATATAGGTGCAAATCTCCATGACTTTGGATTTGGTGATGATTTTTAAAATATGAGACCAAAAGCACAGGCAACAAAATATATTATTGTCTCTTTGCTCTTATTGGAAAAAAAAAGTCTGACTCGATTGTGTTTAGTGACATAGGAAAATGACAAAGGGGTGTGGATAGAAATAGCAACTGGGACTGAGTTGGCCTGGGGAGATGTGACCTGGGTCAGGGATGACTTGGGCTCAGGGGCCCTTCTGGAAAAGGAGGTCCTAATCCTGGGGCAGGGTTGGAATGTGTCACTCTCCCCTGCCCCCTGCCTGCCCCATGGGATCCCAGAAAGGGGAACGGGCCATCATATGGCCAGGCCTGGAGTGGGGGTGAGTCTCTCTCAGGTAGGCGGAGGAGTCCAGGCTTGTGCTTTCCCCTGGGACCTTGGGCCAGCTGCCTCCAATATAGGCCCTTATCCAGTGCACGCTCTTATCTCAGTGCCCAGCAGGGAAAGCCCCTGACAAACCAGAAAATGAACCCCACGTGCTCGTCCCTCTACTGCGTCTACATTCCTCGCTCTTGCTCCCATCACGCCCTCCACCTGCCCTGTCTGTTCCTTTCCTGTTCCACCTTCCCAATCCTCCCCATCCTGCAGGGCACTGTAAATTCCCTCACCCTCACACTTCTCCCTTCCTCTCCTTTATGACCTTTTTGGAGGTTCATTTCCCTGCCGGTCAAATTCATAACCCTTAATCTCCCTTCCTACAGGAAGTCTTCTGGCTTGCCACCGCATATTCTAATCAGATATCCATAGATGGTCATTAGACAGCCTTCTGTGGCCCCCTCCAACCCCTGCTTCCGTGGGGGGGAATGCTCTCCCTCCTGGCCTCTCTTAGTACCCTCTCTCTGGGCTGTGCTTCCTGAGAAGACTCTAGCCTCCAACACCGAGCTCAGATGGCTAAAGTGGGGGCCTGGACCCCTTACGAGGTGATAAGCTTCCCGAGGGCCCCCTAGTCCCACCAGGCCCATAGGTGGCATAGGTGGCACTGGCCACCTGGTGATGACTGTGCCCTGAGGTTGGTTGATAAGAGCACAATAAAAATTCATGGGTGACTCTCCTACCCCACATGTATCCACAGCCACTGGGGACTCTGGGCCAGAGCACGCCCTGCACGCTCACTTGTGCCAGACCAGCCTCGGGATCCACCAGGCCATGATTCGAGATTCTCATTCTCAGGCCCTGATGCTCTGGATTCTGGTTCAGGAGCTCTGGGATGGGCCCAGGAGTCTGTGTGTTTGTTGAGTTCCCTGGGGGTCCTGCTGTATAGCCGCGTTTGAGAGCTACTGGAGCTGACAAGGCCTGGTCACTCTAGTCCAGTGTGCTTTCTCCTTGCCCTCTGTCATGCCGGGCTCTGTGTTTTCAGGGTGGAAGATAGACATGGACACCTCCCTGGATGCTCCCCAAACAGCCTATAAATCCCGTCACCATTGCGACTTCTCCATTATGATCTTTTTGGAGGCTCATGTCCCCTCCCTGTCAAATTCATAGCCCTTAAGTCTCCCTTCCTACAGGAAGTCTTCCTGGCTTGCCTCCACATACCCTCTGATCATAGATATCCATAGGTGGTCCTTAAAAATACAGAAATATAATATCAAAGAGTATGATATAAAATATATAGTATGTACGAGTTATAGCACAGATAATTTTATTATTTTTTTTTTATAGAACCAGGGTCTTGCTCTGTCACCCAGGCTGGAGTGCAGTGGCATGGTCATAGCTCTCGGCAGCCTCAAACTCTTGGGTTCAAGGGATCCTCTCACCTAGGCCTTCTGATTAGCTGGGACTACAGGCGCATACCACCACCATGCCTGGCTGATTCTTTTATTTTTTTTAGAAATAGAGGCAGCCCCGCTCGGTATCTCAGCTTGTAATCCCAGCACTTTGGGAGGCCGAGGCGAGTGAATTGTTTGAGCCTGCGGGTTTGAGACCAGCCTGGGCAACTTGGCGAGACCTCATCTCTACAATAAAAAAATCAAAAAAATTAGCCGGGTGTGGTAGCGCACGCCTGTCCTCTGGCTACTTGGAAGACTGAGACGGAAAGATCGCCGGAGCCCAGCAGGTCGACACTGGGATAGCCGTGAGCGTACCACTGCACTCCAGCCAGGGCGATGGAGTGAGACCAACTCAGAAAAAAAAAAAGAAAGAAAGAGAGTCTTGCTATGTAGCCCTGGCTGGTCTCAAACTCCTGGCCTCAAGTGATCTTCCCACCTCGGCCTCCCAAAGTGCAGGGATTACAGGCTTGAACCACTGCACCAGGCCCAGGTAATTTTATTATGGCATGTGTTTAAATTACCATATGGCGTACATTTATATATTGCAGATAGGTGTATTATAGGCATTTAGGCCTAGTGAATTTATGAGTTCATCATGTGGCAGAGTTGAGAAAACCCATCTTGTCTAATACTTCCTCTCTTCCCTGCTTGACAGATAGGGAAATTGAGGCCCAGGTGCATACATAATGGGGCTCGATGACTGAGAACCCTGGGCCCCCACCCCTGCTCATTGGCCCATAAGCTCACTCAAATCTGCGTAGCCGCTCCCCGCCCCCCACCCCCAATTCTCTAACTCACGGGCCTGCCCGGCTGAGAAGGATGCTGGAGGGCACTCTTAGTGGCCAGCCCAGCCCCCACCCGGCCCCCAGCGTGAGCCAGGGCCCCGCCCATCCGCACAGCTGGAGTCGCTTACCCAGCTGTTTATGGGTCCTGCCTCTGGTGTTTATAGTACCGTCTGCTTTGCATCCCGGCTAATTAGAACAATGCCCAAGAGGCAGCGTGGGGTGGCGGGGGACCCTGGAGGGAGTGACAGGTAGGGGACCCTGGAGGGGAGTGGAGGCCGGTGAGCCCGGCTTCTGCCTTGCCTGGTTCCAGCGAGGATTTGGGGCCCTTTACAAGAACACGGTGGGGCGGGGGGCAGCGATTAAAAGTGCTGGGAACCAGGCGCCGGTGGGCGGGAGAAGAGCCGAGAAGAGACGGGGGAAGGTGGAGCGCGCAGCCGTGACTCAGGCTCTCAAGATGAGTGGTGATTCCGCCCCAATTTTATTTTTTTTTAGGAAAATACATTTTGTTTCATCACAAAAGTTAGAAATGTCCACTGTGGAAGCTTGAGAACATGCAGACAAATAAGAAGAGAATGTAAATGTCTGCGTCCCGCCAACCCAGGTTAACCACTGTTTGCATTCTTGGACTTTTCCTTTCTGTCTGATACATAAAGCTCCTTGTGTAGAAAGGAGAATGGACACACATTCTATTTGACAAACCTCTTTTTGTTTCTTTAGGCAAGCTCTCACTCTGTTGCCCAGGTGGGAGCGCCATGGCCATGATCGCTGCTCACCATAGCCTCAAATTCCTGGGCTCAGGTGATCCTCCCGCCTCAGCCTCCTAAGTAGCTGGGACTACAGGCATGCGCCACCCTGCCCAGCCCAAACCTCTTTTTAATCATAATAAATTGTCAACATCTTTACATGCTATTAAATATTTTTCTACTATATTACAGTATGTTATTTCCATTTTGAGTATAATGCAAGGTTATTGAGAAGAAATTGCCATCATTAGTGGAGTGCACAAAATCTAAAGCGCCAGTGGCCCCTTCACCCCTGACCCCAGGGTGACATTGCAGACATTCTCCTGTGTACATTACAGACTTGTAAACATGGTGCACGGGCCATAGTTTACTGATGATCCCCTCTCATTGGGCATTGAGAGTAGGTGCATTGTTGTGGCTTCAAGTCCACAGGCAGCCAGCGTGAATGGGAGACTTCTGCTTCCAAGGGCAGATCCCAGTGTCTCCTAGAAAATCCCATTGGGTAACAGAATGAGTGATGTCCTCAGCCATTAGCTGGCAGTGTGCACAGAGGGAACTCTGATGGGCTGTTTCCCTGGAAGGTAGCTGGCTATGACTTTTCAAATTAATACAAGTAAGCTGGGTGAACGGGTTCACGCCTGTTATCTCAACACTTTGGGAGAGACGTGGAAGGATTGTTTGAGGCCAGGAGTTCGAGAGCAGCCTGGGCAACAGAGCAAGACTCTTGTCTCTGCAAGAAAAAAAGAAAGAAAAAGTTAGCCAGGCATGGTGGAGTGCCTGTAGTCCCAGCTACTCTGGAGGCTAAGGCAGGCGGATTGCTTGAGGCCAGGAGTTTGAGGCTACAGTGAGCCATGACTGAACCTCAGCACTCCAGCCTGGGTGACAGAGTGAGACCCTGTCTCAAGTTTTAACAATGAAAAGTAAATTAAATGAATACAAGTGATACACTTCACTGCAGAAAACCTTAAAAATATAAATCGACAAACCCAAGGACATGAAGGTCGCCCACAATAAGGCAAGAGGCACAGCCCACCTCTGGTGTGGTGATGCTTCCCGGCCACTTGGCCTGTGCCTCCCACGCCGTGCTGGGCAGCAAGTGGACATAAGCAGCCACAGCATTGTCTCCATTTTACAGACGTGCACCTCCAGCTCCTTGGACCTGGTGAACTGCCACAAGGTGGCCAAATCCACCAGGGCCGAACCTCTAACCCCCGAGCCTGCACCCTGAGGCGCCCCTCCCGTGCACCCCTCGCTTCCTCTCCTCTCCGCCCCGGAGGCTTTTCTCCTCCAACAATAGCGCCCCCAATCTGCCTTCTCCATTTAGGGGTAGACTGTGGCCATCTCCGGAGGCTGTCAAATACCCTCCTCCATGGAACCCAGGTCTGTGAATGTGCCACGCTCTGTTTAATGGTTGACATATGGGTTATTTTAGATTTTCTAGCATCATAAACAAAGCTATGCTGGACATTTCTATGGCCTAACCCTTGAGCACGTCTAGTTATTTCCACAGAACTGTTGTCTCTACTGGCCCTCACTGACCCATTAGACCAAAGGCAGAGGGGTCAGGGTGACTCTGGGAGTGGGGGAGCACTCAATAAGTAGCACACACCCAGTTCTCAGTGATGCCAAGCCAGCTCGAAGGAGACTTCCTAATACGTGGTTGTTCTTTTCTTTTTTATTTTTTTTGAGTTGGAGTCTCACTCGGTCGCCCAGACTGGAGTGCAGTAGCCGCTCCCGGCCACTGCAGCCTCGCCTGCTGGGCTCCAGTGATCCTTCCACCTCAGCCTTCTGAGTAGCCGGAATTACAGGCATGCGCTACCACGCCCGGCTGATTTTATTATTTATTGTAGAGATGAGGTCTCGCTGCCCAGGCGGGTCTCGAACCCGCGGGCTCAGACAATCCACTCACCTCAGCCTCCCAAAGGCGCGGGATTACAGGCTGAGCCACCGAGCCTGGCTCTTTCCTTTTCTTTTTTTTTTTATTTATTGGAGTTTCACTCCATCGCCCAGGCTGGAGTACAGTGGCATGCTCACAGCCACCCCAGCATCAACCTGCTGGACACCGGTGATTCTTTCCGCCTCAGCCTTCCAAGTAGCCAGGACTGCAGGTGCACGCTACCATGCCTGGCTAATTTTTTATTTATGGTAGAGACGAGGTCTCACCAAGTTGCCCGGGCTGGTCTCGAACCCGCGGGCTCAGGCAATCCATTCACCTTGGTCTCCTAAAGTGCTGGGATTACAGGCTGAGCCCCTGGACATGCGTGCAGACCCTGCGACTCTGCAGAGTAGAGCATGAAGAGGAGCATGAGAAAGCCAGTCTGAAAGGTGGCGTCTCATCTCAGCAGAGGGAAGAGGATACAGCTTCTTCCTCTGCAGAGGGAGATTCTGAATTTGACCCCGAGTTTTTGCTCCCAGAAGCACCTGGGCATGATCTGGGGTGGGCGCAGCAGGGCCTAGGCCAGGCATCCTGGTACAGAGGCTTGGCACAGTCTTGGGGGCTAGTTAGCTTGGGGGGGGCACAGAGAGGGCCCCAGGCAGGGCAAGGTGAGCCCAGCCTGGAGGGCAAGAGGCAGGGAAGGAGGCCGCCCAGGACCCAAAGTCTCCCCTGCCGAGTGGCGGATGGGACTGGATGGAGGGATAGGAGTATGCACGGTCTCTCAGCAGCAACAGGACCGCCATGCTGGTTCAAGAAGGAGAGACATGGCAGTGCTTGGGGCTCCTCCTCCCTAGGCTCTCACACAGCCAGAGGCCCCTTCCCTGTGCCTGTTGTGCAGGGGTGGGAGTGAGGCAAGAGAGGGCCCCATTCTGGCCCTGGGGCTGGGCCTTTGGTAGCTCTGTGGGTAGAAGGGAGGCCAAGTCAGATGCCAGCGGGGACACAGCCCCATCCTCTGGAGGCCTGGAGTGAAGGCACACTCAACTCCCCAGGTGGGCGTCCTGGTGCAGCTGTCCGTAGGAGGTGGTTCTCCCTGACCCAGGGCACGGGCGGCGGCAGGGCAGGAGTGGACTTTGGGGCTGTGAGTGACCTCATGTTCTAGCTCCACCCCTCCCCGCTGTGTGGCCACAGTTTGGCCATTTACCCTCTTTGAGTTGTAGTTTCATTATATGTAGATGGAGACGAGTATGAAAGAAGGAGGATTAGGTGAGCCACGCGTGGAACCCTCAGGCTGCAGCGCCCACTGGGTGCTCGGTAAGCACTCGTGGCCACCATCAGAGGCTCTGTCTGCAGTCAGGGTGGCCCTTCCTGGGCTGAGGCCTGAACCTCAGGTCTCTTTGTGAGGTCCCCTGACATACAGAGGGAATTGAGAAAAACTTGGAAGGGACTGTGGCCTCCCTCCACACATAAGCCATCCCAGTCTGTTTGGAGACCGGTCCCGTGCTCCAAGCTGGGTCCCCTCCACTTTCTCGTTTTTTAATTTAATTTTTATTTTTTGTGGAGATGGGGGTCTCCTATTTGGCCAGGATGGTTTTGAATCCTGACCTCAAGCGATCCTCCTGCCTCAGCCTCCCAAAGTGCTGGGCTTACAGCATAAGCCACTGTGCTCAGGCTCTACTATCCCATTAAGCTGAATGTGTAAGCCTGTTGCCCTGGTCCCTGACAGGCTGGGCTGGCCTCTGGGCAGAAGTGCATACTGTGTGCCAGGACACACCGGGCACCGGGCACCCTTGAATTAGATCCTCATACGTTCTGCGAGGGGATATAGCACCACCCATTTATACAGAGGCCAGGCTCAGAGAGGTTCTGAGAATTGCCCAGACTCAGACTGTGGATGACAGGGCCAGGACCCCGCCCCTCTCTGTCTGGTCACAGGTCGTGGCTCATGACTGCCGGACTGTCCTGTCCCGTACCCCCCTCCTGTCCCTAGCCTGCCCCCACCTGGATCCCCTGCACTCCGCCCTCCCCAAGGCCGCCCCACCTGGACCTGCCACGGAGGTGAGCCCACTCTCTCACAAGGCACCATTCATCCAGGCGGGCTGCTGATTGAAACCATGTGTGGTGTGGCCAGCCAGGGTGGCGGCAGCTCCGGAAGCCAGGCCTGGCCTGGGGCCTGTGGGCCCAAGAAGGCTATGGGAGGGGGTCCGGCTGGCCCATGCTTGCCTGGCTGGGGTACTCCGGAGCAGGACTGACCGCCCCCAGGCACAACACGCACCAAGGGGACGCCGAGCTGAGACGCCGACTCCTGGGCCCAGGCTGCAGAGATGGGGGACAGAGGCCCTCCAGGTGAGGATGGGGCCAGCCTCGAATGCCTCTGGCCTTTGCAAGGCCCTTTCTTTGGCTGCCTGGGAAGGGCAGTCCCTGCTACAAGGTTTGGTTACTAAGGAAGGTGTGTGCATGCGTGTGCTGAAATTCATGTAGAGTGCCCCTGAGCCCTTGGACTCGTGATCACAGCAGGGTTTCCGAGGACAGTATGGTGCCGTGGGTAAGACTGTGGGTTCTAGAGGCCCATAGACCAGGGTGTGAGTTCCATGTCTGCTGCCCCTGGGCTCTGTGACCAGGGGAAGCCACCCAGCCCCTCTGAGTCCCTCTCCTTGTTCACCAGCTGATGGTGGAGTCCTGGTGGGCAAAGTGGAGCCACCCCGGCTCGGTGAGCCTCTGAATACTCACAGCTGGGCTTGCTACCATGCCACCCCCAGCCCCAGGCCCCTGAGTCATCTGGCCTGACTCCTGACCGCTGAACTGTGGCCTGCCGGGGAGCTGGGAGGGTGCCAGGTGTGGCGGGTGTGCCTGGGTTTTCTCTGAGGCCCGAGGGTGCCAGAAAGTGGGTGAGCAGCGAGTGCCGGCTCCCCAGCCTGGTGCGCCCCCTGCTGCTCCCACCCAGGCCAAGGACAGAGCAGGGCTTTGTCCACAGGTCTCCCCATCCCTGAGGCCCCTGCAGGAAAGGGCGGGTGGGGCAGGCTGTGGCCAGCGCTGACCACAGGCTTGGCCGAGCCAGAACCCTCGTGGGCCTGGTCTCCTAGGAGGCACTCGGGCTCCCTGAGGAATGCACAGAGCCAGAGCGGCCAGGCACCCCACAGCCTGGTCAGATTGGCACATACAATTAACCCTCACACCTATGGATTCCAGACTTACCTAGCTTGCCCCTACAGCTGTGTAAGCTGCAACTTTGCAATAAGTCGCTTACTATCTGTCTCTTAGTGGTTGTGCTTTTCTGGCTGAGCTCTGCTGGGCCACGCAGGCCCCTTGGCCTGAGGCTAGGAGACGCAATTTAAGGGCATTTGGTCCTGACTGGGCGACTCTCATGAGAGAGCCCCAAATAGAGACTCCATGGAGCCAGGGTCCCCAGACTCCACCCTGTGCTCTGGGCGGGACCACCACCATCAGACCTAGAGGAGCCCCGCCCCTCCTCACACAGACTGTGTGGGCGGGAGCTCAGTGCAGTACCTCAAGGTGGGCTGTGAGGTGAGGGAGCCAACTGTTGGGAGGAGGGGCCTGGGGCCAGCCTGGAAGAGGCTCCACCTCCTGGCTGTGTGCCCCGGGGTGGCCACCTGCCCTCTCTGAGCCTCTGTGTCCTCCTCCTAGATCAGAGCAGAGAACCCACCATGGGAACTCCACAAGGACTGAGAAGATGGATTGATGCTGCGGGGTTAAGAGCAGGCTCTGAGGAGACCCAGGTTCAAACCCCAATGCTTCCCCTGCTAACTGAGTGACCTTGGGCAAGTCCCATTCTTCTAGAAAAAAAGGGTTTAAAATAATCTTCTGAGCTGGGCTCGGTGGCTCAGCCTGTAATCCCGTGCTTTGGGAGGCCGAGGTGAGTGAATTGCCTGAGCCCACGGGTTCGAGACCCACCTGAGCAACCTGGCGAGACCTCATCTCTACAATACATCAAAAAACTAGCTGGGCGTGGTAGCGTGCGCCTGTAGTTCCAGCTACTTGGAAGGCTGAGGTGGAAGGATCACTGGAACCCAGCAGGTCGAGGCTGCGGTGGCCAGGAGCGTGCCACTGCACTCCAGTCTGGGCAACAGAGTGAGACTCCAACTCAAAAAAAAAAAAAATCCTCCTAGGATTGTTGGAGAAGTATACCAGTGCATGTGCAGTAAGGGGCTTGGCATCACACTTGCACTGTTGTGACGGGCAGTTTTATGTGCCAGCGTGGCCAGGCTGTGTTCCCGGCTATTCAGCCAGACTCTGATCCAGGTGTTGCTGAAGGTGTCTCATAGCTTAGATGACAGTCCATCACAGTGGACTTTAAGTAAGGGAGGTTGTCTGAGGTCACCTGGGTGGGCCTGATTTGGCCAGTTTGAGACCTTCCAAGTGGAGCTGAGGTTTCCCTGAGGAAGAGGACATTGTGCCTTGGACACCAGCCGAGGTGTACTGTGCCTGAGAGCGCCAACATGCCCTTCCTGGTGGCCTGCCTGTTGCATCCGCCAGGGCTCTCCAAAGGAACAGGACCCATGGGGGAGAGTGTTTCCATAAATATAAGGAGACTTATTATAAGGAATTGGCTCATGAGAGCAAGGAGCCCGACCATCCCTGAGGTCTGCAGTCCAAGTCCCAGGAGACAAAAGGGTCAGTTCCAGTCCAAGTCTGAAGGCCTGAGAAACTCATATTCCAGTTCAAATTCAAAGGCAGGGGAAAGCTGGTATCCCTGTTCCAAGGTCATCAGGCAGAAATGCAGGAGATTCTGCCCTTTTGTTCTGGTCAGGCCTTCCACTGACTGGACAAGGCCCACCCAAGTGAGGGAGGGCCATCAGCTTTACTCAGATCAGTGACTCCCATGTTTATCTCATCCACCAACATCCTCATGGAAACACCCAGAATAATGTTTGACCAAATATCTGGGCACCCCACGGCCCAGTCAAGTTGACGCATAAAATTGTCCCTCACTCCTGTGGGTTCCAGTCTTACCCAGCCCGTCTCTATGACCGTGTAAGCCACATCCTTGCAATAAGTCTCTTAATACCTGTATCTTACTGGCTGTGCTTCTCTGGCTGACGTGCCTGGCACACCCAGCGAGCTGTAATAAGAACACCGTTGTTATGATTGTCACCTTCCCTGAGAAGTCCCCAGCAGGGGATCCACACATGGTAGACCCTTGGTAAATACCAGGGAATCCCATCTTACACAAGGAGCAGAAGCCACAGCAATTTCTTCCACGACTTCCAAGGGATCTGGACAGCCAGGACATGTCTCTTCCTGATCCCCAGCACGGGCAGCCTCACAGACCCACTACACTCCCGCACCACGACAAGGCCAGCTTCTCTGGGTGCCAACGGGCAGGAGAGGGGCCCCTTACACAGCTCCAAGGCAGGCCGGGTCCCCTCTGAGAACCTCGCCTGTTACCAAGTGCAGTCCTCACAGCAGCCCTCTGAGGTGGTTGCTGTAATCCTTCTGGTGTCACAGAAGGGGAAACCAAGTCTCAGGGACGCTCACAGGGGTCCCATAATGCCATGGGAAAGAAGTGGGGCTGCCCTCCCGACAGCTGCAGACCCGCCATGTCTAGACACTGGATCGACAGCGATGGGGTCTTTTGTCCCGTGTCCCCCCTTACGAGATGGGAGTGTGGGCCGGCTCTGATCTGGTTGAACTCCAGCTCGGATCCCTGAGTTTCCAGCTCATCACTGTGGCTGAGCACCTGGCACATGGCAAGTGCTCCCTGAATGTTCATTGTCGCATCTTTTTTTCCGGACCCCAGTTTTCTCAGTTATGCCCTGGGGATTCTGACATGGTCCTTGGGCGTCTTTTGTGTCCACCAGAATGGTGTCCTTCGTTCTCATGTTGCTCTTGCCACTTCCCTGGTCTGTGCATTCTTCTCTCTTTTTGTTTTATTCGGAGTCTCACTCTGTCACCCAGGCTGGAGTGCAGTGGCACGCTCACAGTCACCACAGCCTTGACCTGCTGGGCTCAGGTGGTCCTTCCGCCTCAGCCTTCCAAGTAGCCAGAACTACAGGTGTGCGCTGCTATGCCCGGTTAATTTTTTGATTGATTGTAGAGATGAGTTCTCACCAAATTGCCCAGGATGGTCTCAAACCCCTGGGCTCAGGCAATCCCATCACCTCGGACTCCCAAAGTGCTGGGATTACAGGCTTAAAGCCACTGCGCCTGGCCTTTTTTTTTTTTCCAGTAGGGAAAAAGACAGAGGCAGAGATACTCTGGTCCTCTATGGGAGGTGCTTAGTAGAGCTGGCCCTCGGGCAAGTCCACGAGTGCAGAGGGTAGAGACATGCTGGTGGGTGTGAGGCTCTGGCGCTCCTCCCAGAGTAGGTGGGGTTCGAGTCTTCTGGGTTCAAGTGATCCTCCCGCCTCAGCCTCCCAAAGTGCTGGGATTTCAGGGCATGCACCACCACGTCTGGCTAATTTTTTGATTTATTGTAGAAACAAGATGTCGCCATGTTGCTCAGGCTGGTCTTGAACCTCTGAGCTCAATCCTCTCACCTCTACTTCCCAAAGTGCTGGTATTACAGGCGTGAGCCACTGCACTTGGCCTATACATGCTTCTCTAATGCCACTCCCGCCCCCCGTGGCAGGAGGGAGAGAAAGAGCAAAGATAAGGAAGGTGGCGGGGAGATGCAGGACATGAGGAAGACAAACAAGACTGAGACAAGGACGCCTGCCTCTTCTGCCCAGCCTCGTACTGTTGACCGGGCACGAGGACTCTCCTCTGAAATCCCAGTGCTTTGGGAGACTGAGGTGGGAGGATCGTCTGAGCCCAGATGTTCGAGGCTGCAGTGAGCTGTGATGGAGCCACTGCACTCCAGCCTGATTGGCCCAGCACGAGACTCTGTTTCAAAAGACAAATGAACAAACAAAAAACCCACATTGTACTGGAAGTTCTAGTCAGAGCCAGTAGGCAAGGAAAAGAAATAAAAGACATTCAGACTGAGACAGGAAGACGAAAAGCTAGCTTTGTTCACAGATGACATGACCTTGTATGTAGAAATCCCTGAGGAATTCACTAAAAAACTATTAGAACCAATAAATGAGTTTGGTGGGATTGCAGGATACAAGATATGCAAAACAATATGAAACATACAAAAATCAATTGTATGTCTATACATTCACGACGAGCAATCCAGAATTAAGTTAAGGAAACACTTCCACTCACAGTAGCATCAAAGAGAATAAAATGCATAGAAATCACTAGCAAGTGCAAAGCGTGTACTCTGAAAGCTGTTGGAAGAAATTAAATATCTAAATATACAGGAACCGGGAGCGGTGACTCATGCCTGTAATCTCAGCATTTTGGGAGGCTGAAGTGGGAGGATTGCTTGAGCCTGGGAGTTTGAGACCAGTCTGGGGGCAATGTTGTAAGATCTCCTCTCTACAAAAAATTAAAAAATTAGCCAGACATGGGAGTGTGTGCCTGTAGTCCCAGTTATTCGGGAGACTGAGGCTGAGGCAGGAGGGTTGACTGAGCCCAGGAGGTCGAGGCTACAGTGAGCCGTGATCACGCCACTGCACTCCAGCCTGGGACAGAGTGAGATGCCAACTCAATAAATAAGTAAAATAAATGGGAAAACACCGTATATTCGTGGACCGGATAATTCAATTAACATCGTCAAGATGGCAATATCCCAAAACCGATCTACGGATCCAACACAATCCTTGTCAAAAGGCCAACTGACTTCTTTGTATAACATAAATTGACGAGCTGGTTCTAAAATTCATATGGAATTTCAAGGGACCCAGAATAGCCAAACCAATCCTGAAAAAGAAGAATAAAGTGGGAGGACTCACGCCTCCAGATTTCAAAATTCACAGCAAAGCAACTGTGATCCGTATACTGAGATCCCAACACGAGGAGATAATAAGATAATAAGATCACCATAAGAGCCAGAGACCGACCTTGCCCTGTGACTCTGCCATGAGACTTGAGAAGCACTCCCAGGAAACACGCCTGGGGTCTATCATAGCACCCAATGGGGGGCCCTCTCTGAGCCGTCCAGAACCTGCTTTCAGGCCTCTGCCCCAAATCATCCATTCAGGGGTAGAGCTGAGTCCAAAGGTAAATCCATATCGATGGCTAACTGGTTTTCAATAAGGTTGCCAAGAAATGGGGAAAGAATAGCCTTTTCAACAGAAGAGCAGGACAACAAAAGAGCGTGAGCTTGGGGATAAGCAGATTCTGCTATTGTCTTGCTGCGTGACTCTGAGCAAGTGACTCAACGTCTCTGGGCTTGAATTTTCTCATCTGTTCATGCGAGGATAATGAGAATGTCCTCATCTCAGAGGCAGAGACACTCGGGTCCCCTGTGGGAGGTGTTTAGCAGAGCTGGTCCTCAGGCAAGTCTGTGGGTGCAGAGGGCCGGCGGGGACATGCTGGTGGGTGTGAGGTTCTGATGCTCCTTCCAGAGCCCCCCAGGGATCCCCCTACCCAGGAACAGGCAGGGCCAGTGGGGCTCCCGTCTGCAGACGCCCTGGAGGAGTTCTGCGGTTGGTAATAAATGAGCAGGAAAGGAGATTCCATGACGCAGGAATGTCTGGGGCAGGGCGGGGGCGGGATGGGATCCGGCCCTCCAGCACCAGGCCCTACAGCCGTGATTGATGTGCCTTGCACTGCTCAGCGGCAGCGGCTGGGCCTGGTGGAAGGAGGCCCCCCGCTCGGCCCTCCTGGAGCCAGGCCAGCAGCCAGATGTTCCCGGCCTTTGGGAAGCTGGGATGGGGGCAGGGGAGGCCAGCAGAGGGCCAGAGGGCAGCTGCCCAGACTTGGGAGTAGGGGCTCTCTCTCCCCTCCCCGGCTGACTCGGGTGGCCTTGGCCCTGTTGCTGACCTCTGACCAGCGGCCGTGTCTCCCTGGGCTCTGACTCTGCTTGGGCGGGGGTGGGGCCCTCTCCCACTGGGTCCTGACTCCTAGGAAAGGGCTTGCAACTCCAGCAAGGAACATGTCCATGTACGTGGTCAAGGCTCTTATGTCCCTCTGGCCAGAGCCACAGGTAGAAACGTGACGGGGCCCGAGCCCCTTCATGGGCAAGGACCCCAGAGGAGGTCCCTGAATGGGTGATTTGGGGCAGAGGCCTGAAAGCAGGTTCTGGACGGCTCAGAGAGGGCCCCTTATTGGGTGCTATGATAGACCCCAGGTGTGTTACCTATGAGCGCCTCTCAAGTCCCATGGCAGAGTTGCAGGGCCTCATGGTGATCTTATTATTCAACACACAAAACTAGAAAAGAAAAAATATACCTGGGGTGCCAGAAAAATGTATATACATTTTAAGAGATGTTGTCTATATATTACCTTTCAAAGTCGAATTAAATTACGGTAGCCATGTGTAGTATGATGTTCGCCTAACCGTGCTTCCACTATTTTCTCTGATCTTCCTGCTGCGTGGTGACGCTAGCATTCATTTGATTAATGCCATCTTTTGAGCAAACATTATACTCAAAATGTGTATACATTTTACTGGCACCCCTGTATACATGGAACAACAAAAACGAAAAATATCCCGCCAAGAATCCCCATGTGGCGTAACTGACTGCTGATATGTTGGTGTCAATTCCTCCATTATTTATACTCTCGGCCTGTGTACATATTTTTGCGAGTACTTTTCGGGAAAGTGGCTCATCACGCCTTCCTCCACCAGCACCATCCTTACATCTGCCCCTGGGAAATGCTGGTCCACACCTGTCTCTTATGGTGCTTTTCGTTGTGTAGCTACTGGTATGGTGGGGCTTTTAGGTGATTTTCAAAATTCCCCTGATATGGATGATGCCGAGTTGAGCGTGTGTCTCTACGTCTTTGTACCCACGTGGATTATTTCCATGGGATGCGTGCCAAGATGTAAAGCTACTCAGTGAATGGGGATGTTTAGGAACCCACTCATTCACACACGCAGGTCGCATTCCCCCAGTATGCTGGCGTTTCTTCTCGAGCGGCCCTAGATGTCCCCTGTGCCCTGATGTCCCCTGCCCGCGGGCCCAGGAACACTTGGTCCTCACTATTCTCCCTCCAGAATGTGGTGGTGGGGTCCTGGGCTGGAGCTGAAGGGACTTTGGCTAAGTCCTGTCTGGCCCACACTCTTCATCTGAGACTGGGACGCCAGTGTCTCATTCCCCTTCAGATCCTGCAGTCTGTGCACAACAGCAGCTTCTCGGTGACTTGCAGAGGGCTGTGGTGGGTTCCAGGGTAGGATGTCCACGTCAAGGGCCCGTGCTCCAGCCCCAGGCCTGGCAGGGACAGGTCAGCTTCCCACCGACAGACATGGGAGCATCTGGCGGGAGCAGCAGCAGATCAGCCCTGAGGTGAGCGACTAAGAAGGACTCGCCGTTCCCCTTGGGGACAGGGATGTGTGACAAGAGCATGAGCTGTGGCTGCTCAGAGAGTGCTGGAGGAGGTGAACAGACTTGGGGTGACCTCAACGCTTCCTGGAACCCATGACTCCTGTCAACTGCGTGGAATTAGCTCCTTTTGTGACATTCACGGTCAGACACCCCCCTTTAACTCTGCGTGCCGGCCTGTTCCAGCATCATTCTGTGCTCTGCACACATGCACATGCACACCACGCACATACCACATACCACACACACGCCACCACCCGCACACCTATGCAGAAACACACAAAACATACAACTGAACCCTGCATTTTCGTTGCCTCACACATGCAGGATCACACACTCAGACACACGATACTCATAATGTACTAACAACATTAACAACGTGTTTCTTGAGCCATTCCTATGCGCCGGGTCCTCCCCAGGCGCTGTCTATCCTTCCACCGTCAGGCACTGTCTGTCCTCACTGCCCAGATAAGGGAAGGCACTTACTTGAGGTGGCAGCAGCACTGAGCAGAGAGCCCCACTTGGCACACCATCCCCACCCCACCCCCACACCCTACCCCACCCCCTGCCTGGGTTGCGGCAGCTGAGTGCTGTCCTCATAACCCCCATACCTCCTCTAGCCCTGGGTACACAGCTGCACAGACTCAGCTTGTCCAGGTTTAGGCAGCCGGAGATGCAGCAAATCCAGACGGAAACCACTATGTTGGCTTCTCATGCAGACTCAGTTTTCTCCAGACCTGTGCCTCTGCACTGGATAGCAGTAGCCACCGAGTTTCTCTCCCTCCCCACCCTCTCTGCCTCCCCTTCTCTCCACCTTTGCTCTCTCCAGCTAGCCTCGAGGACCTGCCCACTGTGCGCCTAATACTGAGGTCCTACCCGTGGTGCTCCTGGCACTGAGGTCCTACCAATGGTGGACCTGACACTGAGATCCTACTCACGGTGCTCCCGGCACTGACGTCCCACTGGACTATGGATGGGAGGGTAGCCTGGGTTCCATCCAGTCACAAGAGGCCAGAAAAAAGAGTCAAGGTCACAGAGGAGTGAGTGGCAGTGCTAAGGCTCCCTCTGCCCAGGCCAGGGTTTTTGGGAGGCTGCACAGGCAATCCAGGAGAGATAAAGGTCAAAGCGTCCTGTGCTGCTTTCAATACACAGCCCAGATGCAGAACCCTTTGGCATTCAGAGCAGCCCTGACATGGACTGTATGTCCAGTATGCTGGTGCTTGCATGTGCCAAGCACTTTATCTATGTTTTCTTATTTACTCTTCCTGATAACCCAGCAAGTAGTTTCTAGTATCATCATCTTCCCCATTTTACAGATAAGGAAATCGAGGCTCACAGCCAGTCAAGGCGAAACCAACAAGCTCTGTTTTCCCTAAAACCCAAGCTCCAGCTAGATATGGTGCCTCATGCCTGGGAGGCCAAAGTTGGAGGGTCATTTGAGGCCAAGAGTCTGAGACCACCCTGGGCAACATTGTGAAACCCTGTCTCTTAAAAAAAGAAAAGAAAAAACCCCCAAAGCTCAAGATCTGCCAGCAGGTTGAACTGCCTTGGATAAGGAAGAGACTGGGTACCCCGCAGATAAAGACTTTGGCAAGGGGCTGAGATAAGAGAAGAGAGGAGTGCATTCTGGGAAATGGGCACTGTTTGAACCAACATATGGAGCCTGAAATGTACCTGGTAAATTCCAGGACAAACGAGGGGACAGAGCAGCTGAGGTGGGGGCTCATAGCTAAGGGAGCCCTGTGATCTCTGGACACCTCCTAGGTTCTTCCTTGGAGAAAGGAACCAACAGGTGAGCCCTGGTCCAGGTCCCTAGGTTTAGGGAGCCCTTGGAGGCTCTGCCAGGGTCAGCCCCAGGGGAGCTGCAGGAGGTCCTGAGCCGGGCAAAGGTCTCCTTGGTGTCATAAATCAGGCCCCACAAAAGGAGGGACCAAGTGGCTCCTAGTAGCTGTGCCATCCCCAGAGAGGGACACTCCAAGAGCTGGGACAGGCACCAGATGCTGACGTCCTCAGGACACGTTGGCACCAGGTTCCTGGTGTGTAGGCCAGTGTGATGGCTGGCAGGGGTAAGTGTCAGGCAGAGGCTGCCCTCAGCCTCTACAGCCAGGTGGGGCTGGAAGGGAGAAGGGAGACTCCACCCTCAGCTGTCTCTCTCTAGGGTGGGGCAGCTGAGACCACTACTGTGTGGTACTCAGGTAACCCCAAATCGCAAAGGTTAGACTCACGCTGTGGCAGAACCAGTCACGATTCAGGCAGGAGCTTCCTAAAGCACAGCCCTAGGCTCAGTTTCCCCTTGATCTCCCCTCTTCTAGTTAAACGCCTCCCTCATCCTTCAGGGCTCAGCTCAAGGGACTCCTCTTCAGGGAAGCCTGCTCTGATACCTGCCCCTCCAGCACTACCACAAACTGGAGATGTGGTCAGATTCCTCCAGAATAGAATCCTAGACCTGGAGCTTCTCCTGTCATCGTCTGTAATTATAAACTGGTTTGTGGGATTTTTTGATTGGCATGGTGTCCCTTCCAGCTGCAAGCTCTGAGAGTGCAGGAGACGTGTCTGTCTTGTTCACCAGAGTATCTTCAGGCCTCGGAACATAGTACAAACCTGAGACATGTTAGATTTTTTGTTTTGTTTTGTTTTGTTTTTTTGAGTCAGAGTCTCACTCTGTCGCCCAGGCTGGAGTGCAGCCCACAGCCTTGACCTGCTGGGCTCAGGTGATCCTTCTGCATCACCCTTCCAAGTAGCTGGAACTACAGTCATGTGCCACCATGCTTGGCTAAATTTTTGAATTATTGTAGAGATGGGGTCTTGCCAAGTTGCCCAGGCTGGTCTTGAACCTATGATCTCAGGCAATCCTCTCACCTCGGCCTCTCAAAGTACTGAGATTATAGGCATGAGCCACCATGCCTGGCCAAGATGTTTGTTGAACAGGTGGATAGATGGGTGGGTAGATGTATATATGTATGCATGAATGGATGGATGGTTGGATGGATGGATGGATGGATGGATGGATGGATGGATGGGTTGGATGGATAGGTGGGTGCATGGGTGAGTGGATGGGTGGGTGGATGGATGGGTAGGTGAGTGCATGAGTGGATGGATGAATTGGTGGATGGGCAGCTAGATGGGTGGATGGGTGGAAGGATGAATGTGTGGGAGGATGGGTTGAGTGGAAGAATATATAGACAAATGGATGCTGGGTAGGTAGGTGGATGAACAAATGGGTGAATGGATAAAGGTGGTGAGTGGAAGGAAGGATGGATGTGTGGATGTGTAGGTGGAACTTTAAGGCGTTAGACTGTCAGAATGTTAATAATTATGAAACTCTAGAATACTGCAGTCAGTTGTTTTTTATTTATCATACTGTTAAAGTAAAGCAGTCTAGCAGCATAATTAGAGGGACAATTGCAAAGCTCAGTTCCCTCTCACAGAGACGGGCAAATGGGCTGCAATGTGAAACTGCTGTGTCTAAGGTTCCTGTTTTCTCATCACTGGGTGAAACAGCATCTGGGAAAAAAAGGTCAGCATCCCTCCTTCCAGTCCTGTCTCCTCTGAGGTTTCTGTGTGACCTGAGACACGTTCTTGGGACTCACTTTCCATCTAGAAGGAAAAGTTGGCTCTCTCTCGTGGCCAGAATCTAGCGTTCCCTACATTCCTGGGAAGGCCGGCCCTGCTGAGCGTTGCAGGCTTGGGTGCAGACAGCCCTGCCATGCCTTTCCCAAAGCCTATGGAGTTGTCAGGGCAACGCCAGTCCCCTGGGGGTGGGGCGAAGCCTGGGTCTGTGGGGGAGAACCAGTCTCCATCTCCATCACCTTGGACCAGCCTGCTGCTGGCCATATCTCCCAGTGTGGCTTTCCACTCTCTGTCGTGCCCTGGAGTGGGAGTGGGCTGCAGGTATGGGAGGGTGCCCTGCCTGGAACTTGCTCCCCACCATGGACTTCTGGAAGCCTAGCCCTGAAGTCGGGCATGTGTTCCCTGGGGAAGACCCGTCCCTCCCCCAGAGCCCGCCAGGAGGAAGAGGAAGAAGGGGTTCCGTGTGGCAAGGAGGGGCATCGGCAGCCGTAGAAGAAAGTGGGAGAGAAAGCAGGGCTTCGGTATCTCAGAGCCCTAGACACGGGGTGTGAGAGTCAAGAGAAGGGAGCTCCATCTGTGTGCGGATAAGGAGGACGGACCATGCCATGTGGCAGAGGTGAGAAATGACAGCAGAAGGGGGCAGAGGATGGGGGAGGAGGCTGGGAGCTCCCAGGGCTCCCAGAGACCATAAAGCCAGGCTGAGGCCTTCGGACCTTATTCTCTACAGAGTATGGGACCATCTTTTTTTTTTTTTTAAAGGCTTTCGCATTTTTTTGACGTTAAAAAAATCCATGCCGGGTTCGGTGGCTCAGCCTGTAATCCCGCGCCTTGGGAGGCCAAGGTGAGTGAATTGCCT
>NW_007251116.1:300743-325164 GCF_000164805.1 Carlito syrichta | reverse complement strand
CTGGGTGACAGAGACTCCAACTCAAAAAAAAAAAAAAAATCCATATTGCATGTTCACTGTAAAAAAAAAACTGAAAAAAAAACCCCAGTGTAACTGAATGTTCAGTTAAAAAAAAAACCAGTGCAAAACAAAACACACAGGTAAACAAATTTTAAAAAACTGCAACTGAATTGAATGTTCAGTGAACAAATAAGTTTCCCTTCCCTTCTCCCAGTTCCCTCCCGGGAAGCAGCCTCTGCTGACAGGTCCCTGTTGACAGGTCTTGTGTACCCTTGGAGAAATGTTTGGGCCATGTTGACCTGATGTGACCACGCCTCCTGTTCACACCCTGTGCACCTCTCTGTTCCAGGCAAGCTTTGCGGATCACCCATAGCAGCATGTGAAGGTCTGTCTCGCTGCTCTTACTGATGCTCTGCATGCTGTCATCCAGGCCCTACTGAGGGCCGTTGACATCGTTTCTAGCCTTTGGCTTCCCAAGCAATCTTGCCATGAATACGTCAGTGCATTTGCCTTGGAGCCTGTGGGCTGCAGGAGAAAGACAGCTTCCTGGAAGGGGCTGATGGCCAAGGGTGTTTGCACTTGGTTCCCTAGCGGTTACTGCGTGGCCACCTGGAAGGCTTCAAGTAGCTCAGGTGCTGCTGGTGCACTTGGTGGGGGTGGAAAGAGCAAATGACCAGATTGAAAGTTTTCTAGTCTCGAGGTCTGAGATGGGCAGAAAGACCCTCCACTGAGGTGCACTCTGGGTCCCGTGAACCCCTCAGAGCCCCCAGCTCCTACACTCTGGGCAGTGTTCTCTGGAGCCTTGAGAGGGGGTCCTTGGCTGTGGGGTGAGCTCCCTGGACCCACCTCTCTGGGGTGGCTGCTGGCAACCTGCTGAGGAGGAGGAAGGCTGCCGGCACAGCTGCAGAGAGCTGGGTTCAGCCAGAGCCTGCCCTGACAGCTGCCAAGAGTCTCTTCTTTTCATTTTTCCAGTCCTCGTGTTTGGGCTGGGGCACAGTGTCATCCTCATGTTTCCTATTATTTTACAAGACGCCCATCAAAGTGCCAGCAGCACAGGCTCTTTGATGTCTGGGCCGGAGCCTGCCTCCGCCTTGAGAAGTCGCATCTTCACTGGGATCTAGAGGGGAGTAAGCCCGAGGGGATCTCCATGCCGGCCCAGTGTGCTCTCTGGCTCCACTCCGGCCTGGATGGGATGCAGACACCTGACAGGGGGCAGAGGGACCACCGCAGCATGCCAAGCTGAGAGGCCTATAAGATAGAGCCCAAACTGGGCTCGGTGGCTCAGCCTGTCATCCCGCGCTTTGGGAGGCTGAGGTGAGTGGATTGCCTGAGCCCGCGCGTTCGAGACCCGCCTGGGCAACTTGGCAAGATCTCATCTCTGCAATAAATAAAAATTAGCCAGGCATGGTAGTGTACACCTGTAGTTCCAGCTACTCGGAAGGCTGAGGCGGAAGGATCGCCAGAGCCCAGCAGGTCGAGGCTGCGGTGGCGAGGAGTGGCCACTGCACTCCAGTCTGGGCGACAGAGAGAGACTCCAGCTCAAAAAAAAAAAAAAAAAAAAAAGATAGAGCCCAGATGGGGGGGTGCAGAGGCTCAGAGAGGGCAAGGGTGCTGCACAGCCCATTGGCAGAGCGCTCGGCTCTGGGGGTGATCACACACTGGCCGAGGCAAAGTGAGCCTGGCAGGCGGCCTGTGTTTCTTTTGGGCCCTCAGTTTCCCCACCGCGCTTCCGAGGACTTTTGGGGCTGATGCCCTGCAGCTGAGTGTGGTGGTTGTGTGGGTGTCTGCAGTCACCCCCCTGGGTTCGAACCCTAGGCTCTGTCCCTTTAGCTGTGTGACCTTGGGCAAATTGGTCAGAACAGCCGAGCCGAGCCTCAGCTTTCTCTCTAAACTGAAGAGGGTCCCTGTGAGGGTGGAGGAAGGTTCATGGAAAGTGAGGTTCGTGGAAAGCCACTGCGCTTGATGGAGGAGCTTCTCCCGAGGAACAGCTCCTACTGTCGAGGCAAAGAAGAGGAAGAAGTGGGAGAGGGACTTCTCAGGAGAGGGGCTCCTGCGGGGTAGACTTGCCACAGACCCCCATCCCCACCCCGTCGGGCCTTCTCTGCCCCTCCCAGCCCTCCCCTGAATTCCAAGGCTCTCTTCTGGCCCCAGGGCTGGAGGGGTGGGGACGAAGAGGAGAAGGTGCCAGGCAGGGGTGTCTGGGGGAGGTCTGGCAGGTGGGGGAGGGGTGTCTGAGGATGTGGCCCGCCGCCCCGACTCCTGAGGCAGCCGGCGTGGAAGCGGGGGTTCTTGGCAAGGCGGAAAAGGTTTGGATTTGACTTGGAAACACATTGAGAAGTCCCTGGCGGCGGCCTCCTCAGAAACAGCCTCTCTGAAGTCGAGCCCGGGTCGGGAGGCTGTTTTGTATAAAGGGGCCCTGGGGACCTGGGAGATGGAAAACGGGCTGAGCCCTCACCCCCAGAGTTGCAACACGCACAGCCGAGCCGGCGCTTCCTGCAGGCCTGGCCCGAGCTGCAGAATCCCAGCCCTAGAGCCTGGGTGGGAGAGGAGCCCGGAGCCCACAGATGGGGGGGCCAGAAGCACTTTCTCAGACAGCCCCAGCCTGGCTCCCTGGACTTTGCTTCCCTGGATTTTGCCATATCCTTGTTTAGGTGGGGTGATAGGGCTTGCCTAAGAGTTTTCTTAAAACAATTCACCTTGTAAAAATTAAATGCATTGATTTCAAAAGAAACTTTACATTGCCACTGTAAATGGTAGACTTTGTATCACCGACCATACATCGTAACCATATAAATAAAATGCAATCAAAGCAAAACCTTGTGCTTATATATTTTAACTAGAACCTGAGACTTGCCCACCCTCCCCCCCATGGAAAGGGAAGTGACCATTGAGAGCTGAGTCAGAGACAGGCCTGCACTCAACTGAGACGTTCTTGATACAAACCTGCCAGGTAAAGTGTGAGATGTCCGGTTACATTTGAATTTCACATAGTGTTCAAACCAAGTTGCTTTTTAAAAGCATTTGAATTTCAGAGAAGCAATCAATACTTTTTTTTTCAGTGTATGTCCCAAATATTGCAGAGGCCCCACTTATACTGAAAGAAGTTTCTCTGAAATTCAAATTTAGCTGGGAACCCTGTAGTTTTGCTTGCTAATATGGATAAAAGAGAATTTTTAAAGGAATAACTTTCTCACTGCTGAGAGATCAGATGTGGTGCCCTTACTGCCACCAAAAAGAAACATCTTGAGAAAAGCTGTTCTGATTCAAGGTGGAGTTATATGTGGGAATTTGGAGGTGGGTGAGAACATTCCAGGCGGGGGAGATTTCTGAAGGCTGCCTGGAGGAGGAGACTGCATTGGGGTGGACCCCACAGGTCAGCCAGTGCAAAGCAACAGTCTAGAGTTTTGAGTACCCTTCCCCCACAGAGCCCATGGCCTGAGGGACAGAGGCTTGACCCTGCTCTCAGAGGACAGAGGAACTTGTGTCTGAGTGACTGTGGTTAGTGAGCGTGTGTTTGCGTGAATCACACCCAGGACAGAAAAGGGCTTTTGAGGGCATCTCATCTAACACCTTCTCCCACCCCTGCCCTGCCCACTCCGTGTGGACGTCTCATGAAACTTACATCAGGGCTGGGATGCTCACTAGCCCCCAGGGTACCTCTTTCCATCTCTGGGCAGCTTGCAAAGCGTTCCCATCTGCACAGACGGTGGCGTCTCGGCAGATCCACTCTGCCTCCGCAGTGCCCCTCGGCCACCACAGCCCTGTGGAGATTTGTCAGCTGGGGTGATGGCCCGCTGGAATCTCAAAAGACCCATTTCTTTAACTGGATCTCTTACAGCCTGGTCTCTGGCTTCCCCAGACTGGGGCATGGATGCTGTCCTCAGGCAGAGAGCGAGGCGTGCTGGGAGCCGAGCCTGGACAGCCAGGATGGAAGGGAAGTGGCTTTCTTGCAGAGGAAGCCCAGGCTGCAAGAGGTGCACGGGGAGCCCTGGAGACTGGGTTCTGTTCCTGCTCAGACCCTGATTTGCTGTGTGACTTCGCAAGCATCTCTTCTTCTGGGCCTTAGCTCTGTCTTAGCTACTGTGAGCGACTTGGCCTGTTTCTAACAGAACACACTAGTGTCTGTCTGATTGGTCAGTGCCAGCTGGACTTCTGTGACAAGAAGTTTTCCCAGGCCTCATCCGGGTTTGGCGGGAAAAGGACCATGCGTGGCCAGCGGAACAGCGATCTGGGGGTCACGTTTGCCCGTTGTGGTTTTGAGGGAGCTGCCAGCTCTCATAATGCGTGGCTCTGGATGATAAAATCACAACAGTGTGGTGATCTGTGAGGTCAGATGTGGGGCAGGGGATGTCCCTGCTGGGTGGAGGGGCTGTCCCACATGGCTGTGCTGACCCTGGGCTGTCCTCCTCTAGCCTGCAGGGCTGTTAGCTCCCCTCCTGCCACCTAGATGGCAGAAGACAGAGGCACCCTGTGGAACCCTGTTGCATGATCTGGGACTCACAGCTTGAGGGTGGCATGGAAGACGGCGAGGAAGCTGGCGGGCAGGCTGGGGAGCACGATGGGCTTCTCCACCAGGGGAGGATCTTTAGGGAACAAATCTCAGGTCAGGGCTTGGCCGCTACACAAAGGTGCTCCCTCCCCACCCCACCCCCCCCCGCCTGGCAGGGTCCGGAGCCTACTCCGAGTCGCTCAGAGGGGCCATGTTGAACCCTTGAAGTGGGCAGAATCCCCCCAAATCCACCCGCCTTCCCCCCAGCCCACAGACAGGCCTTCCTGACAGATGGCCACAGAAGTGGGTCTCCCTTGCTCCCTGGCTCTCCCTTGCACCCTGGCTCTCTGTATGACCTTTGCCAAGTCCCTTCTCCTCTCTCTGGGCCTCAGTTTCCCCAGTAGTAGGAGGAGGACTTGCATAGATGGTTGCTGACAGCTCTCCCAGGATTCCCATCTGCAGATTCTGAGTTCTCCATCACTGTCGTCGTATCCTCTGCCCGTCCACAGGGCATGGTCCCACCTACCACTTGGCTGGTCTCTCAGCAGCCCCGTGAGGTAGGTTTGGGGGGCACAGCCCTGCCATATCCTTCAGATGATAAAATGGAGGCTCAGAGAGGATAGGCTCTTTCTGGTTCTCATGGCAAGGTGGTGGCTGAGCTGGAATTCCTGCAACCGTGTCCAGGTCTCCACCCACTGTGTCCAAGCTATCCTGAAGTTTGCGGAGGGCTTCAGTGGAGCTGTGGGGAAGAGCCAGGGACTGAGGGGAACAGGGTGTAGGGGTGAGGAGAAGGTGTTGGGGTGTGAACAACGGCTTCACTTGCCTGTTTTCTGTATGGATTTTCATGTAGGACGTTTGTTTCTTTTTTTAATTTTTAGAGGTAAAGTCTTGCTGTGTCTCCCAGGCCAGGGTACAGTGGTGCAATCACAGCTCACAGCAGCCTTGAACTCCTGGGCTCAAGCCATCCTCCCACCTCAGCCTCCCAATTGACTGAGACTATAGGTGTGCACGACCACGCCTGGTTAATTTTAAATTTTTTTGCAGAGATGAGGTCTCCCTATGTGGCCCAGGCTGGTCTCAAACTTCTTGCCTCAAGCAATCCTCCTGCCTTGGCCTCCGACCTCAGCCTCCCAAAGTGCTGGGATTATAGGCATGAGCCCCCATCCCTGCCTATGTAGGAATTACTTTAAGGAAAAAATATTTAAGCAAAAACAGCGTGTGTCTAATAAAGTGGAGGGAGTTTGCACAGATTCGATTAGAGACGTTTAGCATTTGATGGCATGTGGGTGGAGGCGGGAAAACCTCAAATCACACAGAATCACAAAATGTGAAAACATCAACATCACGAAGTGTTCATGCTGGAAGGATCTTTAGAAACCCTCTTGGCCATCCATTCCTCTCTGCCCTTTACTAAAGGGAAACCAAGGCCCAGAGAGGGGAAGAAACTTGGTTCCGGTCACACAGCACCAGGGAGAGAGACGTACCTAGAACCTGGACCTCCCGGCTTCCCCGACACTGTCAGCCGTGGCATGGCCATTTCCTGGGGAGCCAGCCGGGTGAAGGCGCAGGAAGGGGCAGCGAAAGAGGGGGCAGGGGCCTGGGGACAGGCAGACCCAAGGTATGTGGGGCCCAGCCACCCTCCGATAAGAAATCCACAATGCCCTTCCAAAGGGATATTTTATCAAGATGTAATTCTCCGCCGCAGACACTATTTTCTTACTCGTGCAGGCGGTGCTGGCCTTTGCGATAAGGGCCCAGACATGTTCACACCGAGGCAGCCAAAACATGAGGCAGGAGGACAAAAATTCCCTGCCTGGTCTCCCCCGACAGTCCACTCCCCCCTCATTTCCTCTCATTCTCTCCAAGTTCTCATGCCCCCCCACCCCCAGCTGGCTGGCCCCTTCCTGCCTTCCCGTAAGTCAGCCCAAAGGAGCCAGGAAGGTATGTGGCCCACGGAGGTCACAGGAGAGTTGTGCGGAGGGCTGTCCCCTGGGAAAGACCAGGCCACAGGCTCTTGTTCGGGACTGTAGAGGGCAGGCAGGTGGGGGGTCATGGTGCTCCGGGTGAGTCTTCGCCCCGCCTCCTCATCTCTGCTGCAAACAGTCTCCGGCTTGGGGGTTTAAGCTGGAGGTGATTCGAGCCTCCCCCAGCCTCAGCTTTTCTACTTCCTGGCCCGCTACTCTGACCTCCTAATCCAGGCTCAATGGAGATTCCTGGAGGAGGGGGCTACCCTGCCTGCTTCCACCTGAAGACCCCCAGACTGAAGAGACCTGGCCAGACAGGAAATCCTGACCCAAGACATCCACCATCACGGTTGCACCAGTCCCTTCTGCTCTCAAGCCTCTCTGGCCTCAGTTTCCCCATCTGCCCACCAAGGGGGTTGGACTCAGATATCCTGGCCTCGGAATTTCACCTCTGGCTCTTTAAGGAGACTGCGGTCTACCCAGGCCCCTGGGCACTTGGCGAATTGATGGCACTGCCTGTGTATCTGCTCCACCCCTGCTCTGCTCAGGAAGTCCACCCGCCCTCCACATCTGGATGGAATTTACCCCCCAAGGCAACTCAATTACCAGTGATCTGATCAGAACAGCTCATGTGTCAGAGGGGGCCCTGGTGGGGTTGCTCTGCCAGAGATGTGGGTTTCCAGCCTGTGATCCCCCCCTCAAGCCCGGGGCTCCCTCCTGAGGTATCGGGGAGACGAGCCCAGGGGCTGGGGACCCAGAAACGGTTGCCACACCTGCACTGGCTCAGGCCCTGCATCGGCAGGGAGGCTGGAGGGGAGGGAAGACCCCATGACTTCTGCCCACAACCTGAGCCCTAGCAAGGGGCCTCGATGGCGAGCCTGGCAGCCACTGGCAGGGTGGTGACCATGAGGGTTTGAAGCCCCAGTGTTGTCTCTGTGCCCTCCTCAGGATGTCAGAGACTCCCGCTGTCCTCCTGTGGCTTCAGCTGAATTGGCTAGCAGGCACCGTGGGCGTGGGGGCTTGATCTTTCTTCAAGCCTCCACCCAACACCTCTTCCCTGAGCCACTGCACGAGGGCTGTGTCATCGTACCTCCTTGTCGCCCGCCCCTCCCCACCAACAAGAGGTCACGCAAGAGGCTCACAGGACCCAGAGTGTGCCGTGCTGAGTCCATGCAAAATTTGGCTTCAATGTGGTGACCTCCCGGGAGTGGAGATCACCAGGTCAGCTAAGGAGGCAAACTGACCTGAAGGGAAGCAGAGTGGGTGAAAACCCTCAGCTCATCAGGATAGGATCATGCCTGTGAATAACCCCCACCCTCCTGGGACCTGCCACGGCTGTGGGCTCCACGTGGGCTGGGCGGGGCTTGAGGCAGAGGAAGAAGTACACATGTGCACATGCACACACACACACACGGTGCAACACACACTATGACATGCACACACACACGGCAACATACACACACAGCAATACACTCGCACACATACTGCAACACTCGCCACCCCTTCCACCCAAGAATCCACCCGGGACCTCTCTGGCGTCCAGTCCCAAATGCTCACTGATACCACCTCAGAACAAGCCCTGACTCAGCCCTGCTGGGGAGGAATAAGGAGACCGAGGGCGAGTCTTGCACCTCCCCGGGCTCCTGCTGTCCCTGGGGATGGGAGACACTGCCTCTGGGGCCAGCCTGTGCAGCAGTTAAGCACCTGGGCCTCCTGCCCACCTCTGGCCCCAGTGCACGTGAAATACAGCTCGGTGCCAGGCACAGAGTGAGTGTTCCCCAGGTGCTGACGCACCCATGTTTCGTGAAAGCGTTAGCATCGCGTTCAGACAGTAACCTCCCACCTTCCTGGAAAACTTCCTACTGTGGAACCCAGCCCAGACATCTAGGAAGCCCCCTTCCACAGAGGCCTCTGAGCTGTTACGAAAGAGAGTTCCATGTCCATGCACTGGCGCTCACGGCTGTTCCTCCTCAGTGAGCTGGTGACAGGGGTTGAGGAGGGAGGGCTCCCCAGAGGCCTGAGGGTGTGTGGGGGGAAAGGTCAGGTCACATGGTTGAGGTGGAGCCCAGATTCTCAGGGGTCTCTATTCTCCCAAACGCTGGATGGTCCTGGCACGGCTGTGGGGTCACCGTGGGGTGTAGGGAAGGAAGGGTTTCTTCTGGAAGCTGGCTTGGGGGTGGATGCCGATGCTCCGAGGGCCACCCATTGGCGCAGAGGCCTGTGGGGGCCTGTTGGAACCTCAGCAGGACTTAATGCCAGGATCTGTCCCCAGCATAAAATTCCAGACAGGGAAACCCCCAGTGCTTGGCAAAGGTCCTCTCACATCCCTGACACTCATGTGACCATCGCCGGACAGGGAAAGGTTGTCTCCACTTCACAGGTGAAAAACCGTGTCCCAGAGAAAGGGCCTCACACAGCTTGGGGTGGCAGGGTAAGGCAGAGACCCTGGGCTCCAGCTGCCCATCACCTCCCTCTTCATGGTGGGCTGGGGGTTCCCTGCCTTGGGGTGGGAGTGGCCATCATTAGATGGAGAGGTGTGTAGCTATAACGTGGCCCAGGCAGTCTTGGGGCCAGGGCTGGGCCGACGGGGGGAAAGGGCCCCAAGGACTCTGCAGCCAGGGCGTCCTGGGAGGAGGGCCAGCCCCACGCTCAGCACCAATGTGGCCTGGGGAAGCATCTGACCCTCTCTGAGCCTCAGTTGTCCCAAACCGGGACGGCCATTTTTTCCTACCGTAAAGTGGGTAGGTGAAGCGTCCTGGAGAAGATGCCTGGGAAGACTGGGGCTCCTCCTGCCCCGTGAGCTGTTGCTGGGCTTCTAGAAGCCGCTGCAACCAGTACTAGACTGGGGCTTGGTCGTGGCAGAGACTCGGTCAATTGTAGGAAAGGGTTTGCATTTGTTATGGGCATGTACTAAGTGTCAGGCCCTGTTCTACCTACTAACTAGATGGATGGCTGAGGAGGAACTGAATTCCAACAGGAGGAGGGAGCAGAGGCCACCCCAGGGAGATGAGTGGACACTGGTGTATATCAGGAGGTGGGGGCCCTGACCGCGGGAGCCAAGGAGCAGTTCACCAGCAAAGGCCCAGGTGATCAGGATTTGGTGTTCTGTTCTGCGGTCATCTCAGGGTGTGACTTTGGGCGGTGCGCAGCCCTCTCTGGGCTTCTGTTTTCATTTCTGGAGGCCAGATGAAGGGCACCGGGGACTGGGGCTGAGCTGGGAGTGGGGAGGCTCCCACACCTGAGGCCTCCAGGCCTGTTGGGATCTGCCGGCCTGAAGGGGATTTCCTGGGGCCGGCCCAGTTCCCAGCCCTGCTGACATCACGCCTGGATGGGTGCCCAGCGTCGGGGGATGCCCAGAGCCCTGATCCAGTGGGAACAGCAGGCGGGCCCTCTCCTAGCCCACTTGCTCCCTCCGGGGCTCTGGGGTCTCCCCCCAGGTAGGGAAGCGGGGCTCCCTCCTGCTGAAAGAAGAAGTCACTGCCCCTTGGCCCAAGATCCGGATGTGCTGTGTGACCTCAGGCAAGTCCCTGCCCCTGGGCCCTGGCTCTGTAATGAGTAGAGCAGAGATTTCCAAGTTTCCCTGGAACTCAGGGGTCTGGTGGGGAGCTGGGGTCCCAGAAAGGGAATTGAGGGGGGCTGGATTCTAGGGACATGTCCCTGTGGTGCAGAGGGACGCTGGGGATGCCGGGAGAAAGTTAGCCCCTCGTGCTCCAGGAGGGGCCAGCAAGCCTGAGGCTTGGTAAACATATTTATTGTAAGTGTCCTGTGTCACCGGGGGCTTTTCTCGGGGTCTTGAAATGCTCCAGAAGTCAGCCCCGCATGTGCGTTTGCTAACAGAACACGGGCTGTATTTATCCATCCTACAGCCCGAGCCTTAAAAATATAGACGGCTAATGTCTTCAGCATGTATGAAATATCCCATATGCTCGGGAACAAAGGGGGCTCTGTTATTAAAGTTTCATTTCCACACGCCCCCTCCCCTCCCTCCGCCCGCCCCCTGACACCCTGCCCTCCTCCATCCCGCTCAGCCTGCTGGAGCCGGAGCCGGAGCCGCAGTGAGAGGCGGCGGGCAGTGGGCAGCCGCGGACGGAGGCCTGGGCACGGCCAGTCCCTGCGCCCCTGGGGGCGGTGTCCGGCTCCAGGTGAGGGTGACCCCGGGGACAGAAAGCCGGGGATTCTGGGCGATGGGGGCCTCGGGGTCCCTGGGATGGTCAGCGGGAGGGCGGGGGTGGAGTGACCCCTCTCGCGGGCGCCGGTGGGGCCGGAGCCCTGGCAGGGCCTGGCTGTCTGGGACGGAAATGCCCGCTCTGCTGCTAACTGGAACCACATGTGTCTCCAGGCGGGGCAGAGACGCCGCCAGCCCCGGGCTTGGGACTGGAGAGGAGAGACACGGGCTGGGCCCACCATGTGCCCCGGAGGGGGCGAGGGGCTGCCCGGGAGGGCTTGGGTCATCTGCGTCCACACGAGTGAGAGTGTGTCAGAGCCCGAGTGTGTGTCTGAGCTGTGTGGGGGTCGTGTGAAGGAGTGTGTGTCTGAGCTGTGAGTGGGGGAGTTTTGTGAATGAGTGTGTGCCTGAGTTGTGTGTGCAGGTTGCGTGAAGGAGTGTCTGAGCCGTGTGTGTGCAGGTTGTGTGAATGAGTTTGTATCTGAGCTGTGTGTGCAGGTTGTGTGAATGAGTGTGTCTGAGCTGTGTGTGGAGGTTTTGTGAATGAGTGTGTGTCTGAGCTGTGTGGGGGGAAGTTTTGTGAATGAGTGTGTGTCTGAGCTGTGTGTGTGCAGGTTGTGTGAATGAGTATGTGTCTGAGCTGTGTGGAGGGGGGTTGTGTGAATGAGTGTGTGTCTGAGCTGTGTGTGCCGGTTGTGTGAAGGAGTGTCTGAGCCGTGTGTGTGCAGGTTGTGTGAAGGAGTTTGTGTCTGAGTTGTGTGTGTGGGGGGTTGTGTGAATGAGTGTGTGTCTGAACTGTGTGTGCAGGTTGTGTGAAGGAGTGTCTGAGCTGTGTGTGCAGGTTGTGTGAATGAGTTTGTGTCTGAGTTGTGTGTGTGGGGGGGGTTGTGTGAATGAGTGTGTGCCTGAACTGTGTGTGCAGGTTGTGCGACGGAGTGTCTGAGTTGTGTGTGTGCAGGTTGCGTGAATGAGTTTGTGTCTGAGCTGTGGGTGGGGGGATTGTGTGAATGAGTGTGTGTCTGAGCTGTGTGTGCAGGTCATGTGAACGAGTGTGTGTCTGAGCTGTGGGTGGGGGGATTGTGTGAACGAGTGTGTGTCTGAGCTGTGTGTGCAGGTCGTGTGAACGAGTGCATGCACACGTGAGCCCAGATGCAGGTTGACGGAGTGTCCCCGCTTGCAGAGCCAAAGTGGCCTCCCTCTTGGCCTCCGGTAGCCTGAGTTCTGGGCAGACTCTTGCCCGTTGCCCGAGCTTGGGAGACTGCTATGTCTCCTGGGGCATCCTCTGGACTGAGGGGACACCTGCCTGAGTGGGAGGCTGCCCTCCCTGTGCTGACACCCTCTGGTGACACCGTCCTCCTTCGGTCCCTTTCCTCTGGCCAGCTCGGTCTTCGGCACCGCACAGCCCCTGCCCACGTCCGGGAGAGAAGCTGCGAAGTGGAGCGAGCAGGTGACGACACCCCTCCTCCCGCGGATGTTTTCTTCTTTCTCTGAGTAGCCACCCCGGGAGCGTGGTGCTGTCACCATAGCCCCAGAAGGCAAGAAAGGCTCCTCTGAGTGAGGGGACTGCCTGCCACACCGCCGGGGAGACGGTGGTGGACTGACCAGAGCCATCAGGGGGCTTAGGGCATCCCAGGCCGTGCTCAGCCATGGGGCAAGGCCCTCTTGGGTTCTGTGGCAGATGGAACCCCTGAGGCCCAGGTGACCTTGTCCTGGGTCATCTCTCCCTGCGGAATGAGCCTTGCTGGGAGCCAGGCTCTGGACTCTGGGGGTGACCCTGCCACTGCCTTGCTGTGGATGCTGGCCAGGTCTCCTCTGCCTCTGGGCCTGTTTCCCTATCCCTGCCATGGCCTGGCTGGGACAGGATAGTGTGTCCACAAACTGTAGCACGCACACCTCTGGCAGCCCATGGGCAGTGCCACGTGAACTGCCTGCTTCTGTTGCAACGAGTGTGTGATGTTTCCACCCACATTAGCAGGGGTATTAAATGGAGTATCAAACCCGCAGGTAGGGGACATCAAAGTGCAATCACCCAGGTGAGTGGAAGCTGGGCCAGGAGGAGGTCGCTGTGTCGTGTCCACTTGCTCGATAGGCTCTCGTTATGCTTTCACCAGTTTAATTTATTTTGTAGAGACAGGGTCTCACTCGGTTGCCCAGACTGGAGTGGGGTGGTACAATCATAGATCCCTGCAGCCTCAACTTCTGGCCTCAAGCAGTCCTCCAGGCTCAGCCTCCTGAGTAGCTGGAACTACAAACACATGCCACCACACCCAGCTAGTTTTTTTTATTTTTTGTAGAGATGGGGTCTTGCTATGCGGCCCAGGTTGATCTTGAACACCTGGGCTCAAGTGATCCTCCCGCCTCAGCCTCCCAAAACTCTGGGATTACAGGTGTGAGCCACTGCCTCCACTACTTTATAAAGTGCTCGTGTCGTTGGTTCCATCCCAAAGACGTGATCTGCCGTGTAGACCATCTCTTGGCTCCACAGACCAGCAGCCCTGTAATGCCGCGGTTACAGAGTGGAAAGCCCAGTGGTCACCATGGGGCATGTGTGTGTATGGGTGGCGTATGCTGTGTATGTGTGGTGTACTTGTGTATGTTGCGTGCTACATGTGTGTGTGCTGTGTGTGTTTGGTGCATGCTGTGGCTGTGTGTGTATTGCATGCTATGTGTGTGAGTATATGTGCTCTGGTGCATGCTGTGTGGTGCCTGCTGTGTGTGTGTGTTGCGTATTATGTGTGTGGTACAAGCTGTGTGTGTGTAGTACATGCTGTGTGTGTGCTGTGTGTTGCATGCTCTGTGTGTTGCATGCTGTGTGCGTGTGTAATATATGCTATGTGTGTTTGTGTGTGGTGTATGCTGTGTGTTGTGTGTTATGTGCATGCCATGTATGTATGTGTGTGTATTACATGCTGTGTGCTGTGTGTTCATGTTGCATGCTGTGTATGTGTATGGTGCATTCTGTGTGTGTGCTGCATGCTGAGTGTGTTGTGTGCTATGTGTTGTGTGTTGCATGCCATGCATTGTGTGTGGTATGTGGCGTGTGTTGTGTGCTGCGTGTGGTGCATGCTGTGTGTGTGTGTGTGCTGTGTGCTGTATGTGTGTGGCATGTGATGTGTGTGTGGTGTATGCTGTGTGTATATGTGGTGCATGTTGTATATGTGTGTGTGTTGTGTGCTGTGTGTGCTATGTGCTGTGTATGTGTGGTGCATCCTGTATGTGTGTGTGTGATGCATGCTGTGTGTATGTGTGCATGCTATGTGTGTATGTGGTGTATGCTGTGTGTGTGCTGTGTGTATGTGTGTGCAGTGCATACTGTATGTGTGTTGTGTGTATGTGTGTGTTGCGTGCTTTGTGTGTGTTGCATGCCGTGTGTATTTGTGTTGTGTGTGTATGTGTGCTGTATGTGTGTTGTGTGCTCTGTGGGTGTTGCATGCTGTGTGTGTAATGTGTGTTCTGTGTGTGCACATGCATGTGTGGTGCATGCCATACACACTGTGTGGGAAGGGGCAAGGGAGAAGATGGGCAGATCTGGGGAAAGACCAGCTGTCCCGGGTGAGGGTCAGGTGCTCAAGGTCAAAAGCAGGGGCCTGGGAAGAGGACTGTCCTTGACGTTGTCTCAAGTCCTTGTCCAGCCCAGCCTTGCTGTGCCTCATGGCAGGCGGGTCTGGAGAGGCTGCCCTGACCTTGTGTCATCTGCCAGCCTGGAACCGGCCCGAGGGTGCACTGGGCAGAGGCAGGGTCTGGGCGACCCCTCTAGGGCTGGGCTGCCTGGAGCTGGCCTCCTCAAGGACGTGCCCCTTTACCCCATCCCGTGAGGCTTGCCATGCTGGTAGCATGGGTGTGCGGATCACAGCATCTATGTGGGTCTTTGCAAGGGTGTATCACCACCAGGCTCAAGGCAGGCCCGGCCTGCTCTGTGCAGGAGTGCCACTGCCAGGACTATCCTTTCCGCTTCATCCTGCAGCGGGCACAGGGCTTCAGCTGTAGCTCCAAGGTGTGGGTGGCCAGCATCCTTGTCCTTGGGTAGGGAGGCAGCAGGTATGAGGAAGGAGCCTGGGGCTGAATCCATTCAAGTTAACATTAACATACTGTCTAGCCCCAGGCAAGCTCCTTGCCTTCTCCTGCCCTCCTCAGGCCCCAGGAGGCATTGGCCTCATGAGGCCTTCTCCAGCTCTACGGAGCAACTTGCTGCTTCTCGGGATGTTCCCGCAGAAGGGCTTTCCTAGGAAGAACTTGGAGTCTGGGTTGGGCTTCCTGCAGCAGACAAGCCGCAAGGAGCCGCCCCGCCCTCCTTGGGCCCAGGTTCGAGTCCCGAGGAAGCAGCTGGCAGGGTCGGGGCACAGTCCCTGCCTGCAGAGCTCACCACATCCTCACCGGTCTCAGTGGTCTTGGGGGTCCTGCCGAACACTGCGGCTACCCCGGAGGCCAAGGGCAGATGGAGACCGGCTTCCGGACATCCCCACAGCTCTGTGGGTGTCACAACAGAGTTCCACCCAGCCAGGGCTGAGAAAGTCACTGCCTGGCAGGGCCAAGAGCTTAGAGAGTGGCTCCCTCCCCCAGAAGCATCCCACTTAGAAAGCAGAGCTGTCTTGTCACATGTGGTGGGCCAGGCCATGGGTCTGGATGAAGGTTCTAGATAAACCTCACCTCTCCTCATGGTGACACCCTGGGACCCCTCCTTCCTGAGGGTCCACCTTGACTTCCTGTTCCTGGGTTTGGTGGAGGCAGAGTATACAAGTGGCCACAGTGCTTTTACCTGTAGGGTCATGTCCAGCTCCACTGGAGGCAATATTAGCCTCAGGGTGCACACCTGTAATCTCAGCACTTTGAGAGGCAGAAGCAGGAGGATCACTTGAACCCAGGAGATCAAGGCCAGCCTGGGCAACATAATGAGACCCTGTCTCTACAAAAAACATCTAGAATAACAACAAAAGTCGAGCATGGTGATATGCGCCTGTAGTCCCAGCTACTTGGGAGGCTAAAGTGGAAAGATCGTCTGTGCTCAGGAGATCAAGACCAGCCTGGGTAACATAGTGAGACTGTATCTCCACACACACACACACACACACACACACACACACACACACAATTATCCAGGCGTGGCAGCGCACACCTGGAGCCCTAGCTACTTGGGAGGCTGAGGTGGGGGCATGGCTTGAGCCTAGGAGGTCGAGGCTGTAGTGAGGTATGATTGTGTCACTGCACTCCAGCCTGGCGAGCCATGCTCTGCTCCCACAGTGGCGGTGGAACTCGCGGGGTCACACGTCTCACTCGCTTCTACTGTCCTCATCTGTGAAATGGGCTGTTGACAACATCCGCGTGGTGACGGGCTGGAGGCTTCACATGTGGCAGCAGGCACTGATGCACTTGTTCAGAGGCGCCTGGCCATCAGCAAGTCTGCCGGCAGAAGGAGGGGTGGTGTCGTCGCTTGCAGAGGGCAGGGTGAAGCCCCAGAGGTGCCCCAGACAGGGGAGGAGCACGACCCCTCCCAGACCCAGGCTCCAATCCCACCCCCACCCCTGCCTCTGTCCATTCAAACAGGTTCCTTGACCCTCCCAGTTCCCGATTCCTCATCTCTAAGACAGGCAGGAATGGCATCGCCTCTCTGGGCAGCCCTGGGTTTCGAGGAACCAGCCCCGAGCTCCTGGCACACAGTGGGTGCTCAGGGAGCACAGCTCTAGCCGAGGGCAAGTCCAGAGCCTGTGATAGTCCCTGCAGTGCCCAGGAGGCACAACCTTTGCAAGGAACTGGGCCGGCACCCCAGGGGCTGGTCTCAAATCCTCCAGCAATACCAGAAGTGCCTCTCGGAAGGTTCTGGTCTCCGGGACAGGGCTGCTGAGGGTTTCATGCCTGAAGGATGCAAGAGAAATGAGGAAACTGAGGCTCATACAGGACAGGGCCTGTGTGGGGCCCACGTGACAAGAGGCAGGACTGGAGAGTGAGGGTGAGGGGGAGCCTGCGGGGGCGGGGAGGGGAGGCTCTGGTTCACCCCTCAGGGGTAGACCTCACAGCTTCCCTGGAGGAGGAGAAGCGGGTCAAAGGGAAACCAGGAAGAAAGGGAAGGAAGCACAGGTGGAGGGAAGGAAACCCAGGCAGAGGAAAGCCTGGCTCTGCTTGCTAGGCTGGGTCAGCTCTGCAGACACTTTAAGCACCCCACCACACACACACACACACACACATACACACACACGCACAGCCACACAAGTAAACGCAGACACACATGCCGGCACACACACACACACACAGACACACACACAGACACACACACACACACACACACACAGACACACTACACACACCAACACACAGGTGTCCACACAGTCATACACACTCAGAGACACAGACACACGCAGTGACACACAGGCGCACACACCAACCAGTTATGCGCACAGACATACCTACACAGAGAGACAGAGAGATACACACACTGACAGACATCCACAGAGACACACACAGACACACATAGATACAAGCACAAACACATAGCTACAAACAGACACACACAGACAGGCACACATATATACACAGACACACTGACACAGACATAGATAGACACACAGGCACGCAGACTCATGCGCAAGCACACCGATGGCACACCAACATACACAATGCACACATGAGCACACAGACATGTGCAACGTAGCAGGGACACTCCGAGCTGGAGTGTGACTCCCTCTAGCTCGACATCCTCCCTTCCCACCCCTCCACCCCAACTTCTGCCAGCCACACCCCTCCCTGCAGTGACAGCAGCCTCCCGTACTGTGCCCTTGCGCCTCACTCGAGTTAGCCTGTCACATCCTCACCCCACCCTGCAAGGTGGGCGCGGGCACCGGGATCAACCTTGATATGTACAAGATGAAACTGAGGCTCGGAGAGGGAAAGAAAGAGCCTTGCCCTCATCTCACAGCCCGTGTGTGGTCACTCCAAGGCCCAGCGCCGACTGACGTGCCTCCTGTCCCTGAGGGCTCTTGCTTTGTGCCAGGTGCAGGGGTGGGCTCTGTCCCTTGCCTCGTGGCCCCCGGGGATGCAGCGCCGTGAGCTGGCTTCTTCTCAGCCCAGGGTTGGGTGTCTCGGCAAGGCATCAGGAACTCAGGGAGCAGGAGGGCCGGGGCGGGGCTGGCCAAACCACTAGTCTGCCTCCAGCTGCCTCCTGCAGCGTCCTCGGTGGGCGCCTCCTCTCCCCAACCTACCCCCAGCCCAAGACTGTCCTCTGCCTCCATACCTCACCCCCACTATCCCACACCCCCCAACACGTGTGCTCCATCCAGTCCTCGCCTCCAGGGTATCCTGACCTGCCTTAATAATGCTTTGGAGACGGTTGGCCAAACAGATTTTTCTTCCGTTGTTTCATTTCATCCTGTGTGTGTGGTGGGGAAGGGAGTGATTATCTTCTCTTGAAAAGCTGGAGTCTTGGCTCCACCTTTACGGAGAGTCCTTGCCAGCAGGGGGCCAGACTAACTTAAACAAACATCAGGTCCTCTATGGGGCTCAAAATGCCAACTGCACAGGTGCAGGATGGGGGAGACGGGGCAAAAAACTAACCGTTGTTTACTGATGTCTTTGCGGGCCACAGGCATCATAAAATCCAACAAGGATGTAGCCTTGTTGCAAGAGAAAAAAAAACCAATCTGATGTTAGGCTACGTTGATAAAGGTAGAATGTCCAGAATGAAGGAGGTGATGGTCCTGCCATGCTCTGTGCTGATCTGGTTTGCCTGTAACGCTGTGGTCCGTTCACTTCTAAGAAACTAACAGAGTGGGCTGACAGCAGGGAAGGGTGGACGGTATGGGCAGGGGTCTGAAAATTCTAGCTAAACTCAGCTTACCCACCAACAGTGGGTCTGAAGGTTATTCCTGTGTGGAATAGTTGAAAAGACTGAGGTGTAGCTAGAGGGAGGGGTGGCTGGCTCCGTGCACCCTCGGGATGGGATTAGGATCAGTGGTGCGGGGAGGGGAGATCCCACCTCTACAGGAAAAGGATGGAGCTAGCGGGCCACCTCTGGGGGCGGGTGAGTCCCCAACACAGGAGCTCGTTGGGCTGCGGTTGGGGCGTGAGAGAGAAGGGACTCAAGGACCAGGAGGGGCTTTAGTTCCCTTCCGGTTTGCTATTTGACCATTTCCGCCAGCGTCCACGACCCGGCTTCTTCCACCACAGGTGCTAGAGATGAGGCCCCCAGGGTGCTCACGTGCTCTCTCAGCTCTGGTCTCTGCAGCCTCCATTACACCCCCTTCTATTCCCCCACCCCTCCAGCCCTGGCCCAAGGCACAGCCTCTACACAGGGGAGATCAGACTCACCAGAGGCAGAGGATGCCTTGGCGAGCACGTTGTCCAGCCCCCTCTTTATGGGGGGGAAACTAAGGCAAGTGAAGAAGGCCTGGCTGAAGCCAGTGGCTTACAGGCAGGAGGTCATCATTTCAGCAAACTTAGGCCTCCCCAGCCTGCGAGGCACTCGTGGGCAGCAATCAAAGATGGCTCTGCCACCGCCCACAGCTTTGCTCATTCGAGAGCAGCTCAACGTGCCTTTATTGAGCATCTACTAGGTGCCAGGCGTTACGGCAGCTCCTAAGGACACAACGGCCATCTCACTAGAGCAGGGGGTGACCTCAGTCTCCTCCCACCCTGTCACCTTCAGAGCACTTTTCATCCTCTGAAATTACCTGGCATTTATTTATATTTATTTATTCATCAGTTTATAATATTTCTTCATCTACTAGCTCCCTGTGAGTTCCCCCATCCCATCCTGCTCTGCTCTCAGGAGGGTGTCTCATCCCTGCTGGACTACCAGCTCCCAGGGCCGTCCTGGTTGACACTGTGTGCCCCCAACCCACTTGCTGACAGAATGCATGATGGGCAAAACCAACTTGGTACCAGCCCTCATGCCTGTCTGTGTGCTTGGTGCAGTGCCAAGGGTATCTCCTGCACCATCTCACAGCAATGCCCAGGTGACGGTGCTGTCCTCAGCCCTCTTTTACAGAGGAGGAATCTGAAGCTGAGAGGTTAAGTTGTCCTCGTGGCGATTGTCACCTTCACCCCTCTACATGTCCTCTATCCATGCCAGATCCACTGAGGGCAGGAGCCACACCTACGCTCCCCCTGTCCTCCCCAGGGTCCTACGGGACACCAGCCCAGTGGCACCTGTTAGGGCGTGTGGCCTTCGGTTGGACCAAATAGAAAATGGGGAAGGGGAGAGCCCAGGGCCAGGAAGGCAGGTCTGTGGAGAACTATGCGGGGCAGGCGTCATGAAGCTATCGTCCAAGGCTGTTTGGCCGAACGCCTCCTCTCCCACATCCAGTCTCTGGGCTCCCTCTCAAGAAGCCTGCTGAGGAGTTGCCCAGGCTCTGCTTGTTCCCCTCCAGTGATGGGGAGCTCAGTACCTATGAGGCATGTGAAAATTCAAGGAAATCCCTTAGCCTGGGCTGACGGCCTAGACAGCTGATCTTTGTTGAGTCCTTTCTCTGGACCAGGCACATTTAAGCCCCTATAGCCATGAGAGGCAGGGGCCATTATCATGCTGGTTTTATCGACGAGGAAATGGAGGGACAGGGAACCGTGAACCAGCCCAGGGCTCACGGCTGGTGGGTGGAGAGTGCAGGATATACTGAAGCGTCACACACATGTAACATGAAGCTTCCCAGTGGCCACACCAAAGACACAGGAGGAAACAGGTGGTGAAGAGAAACCCGTGAACTCGGTGTTAACAATGCATTTATTTAAATTCCAAACAGCGTCATTGTAACATGTAGAAAAAGTTGTTAATGAGACATTTTACAGTCTTTTTTGGGTGCTGAGTCTCGGAAGTCTGGTGTATGTTCTTTATTTGCAGCATGTCTGAGTTTGGACCAGCCACACTCCAGGACTCCATGGCCACGTGGCTGGTGGCTGCTGTGTTGGATGGTGTGGTTCCACTCACAGTACCTTTCCAGGTGCTCATGGCAGTACAGCCTAGTGCATGGGGAGATTCAGTCAGTGTCAGCCACAGGCATGACCAATAGGATCTCTGTCACCCAAGCTGGAATGCAGTGGCATGATCACAGCTCACTGCAACCTTGAACTACTGGGCTCAAGCAGTCTTCCCGCCTCAGCCTCCTGAGTAGCTGCGACTATGGGCGCACCTGGCTAACTTTTTTATTTTTGTAGAGACGAGGTCTTACTATGTTGCCCAGGCTGGTATTGAACTCCTGGTCCAAAGTCCTGGATTACAGGTGTGAGTCACTGCAGCCAGACAGTATGATTATTTTTATCACTGGTTGTTGTTATTGTTGGTTCAGGGAGAAGCTGGACCGAGGCCCCAAGCCTTTGGCACAACTGTGCACTGATGTCCCTGTTCTTAATCCAAGTCCTGCAAGCCAGGAGCTCCATGTCTCCTGGGCTGAGCCAATGTCATGACCCTTTGGCCTGCGGGCCCAGAAGAGCTGACTTGACGCTAGGAGGGGAGGGGAAGGGAGGGAAGAGGAGGCGAGGCTGAAGCCCCTCGGTCTCCCTGGCTGGGAGCCACATGGCGTGAGGCCTCCTTGGGGTCTAGAAGCCTCGGCCCCTCTGTTCTAAGTGGGGGATGACCAGGCCCACATCTGCAAGGCGTCTCATCTCAGGACTCCTGCGTGCTGTTGGTGGGTGAGGCCTTTAAAAAGAACAAGCAAACAAACCCTACCATTCTTAATACCATTTTATTTTATTTTAGTCTCAATCTGTCGCCCAGCTGGAGTGCAGTGGCATGCTCACAGCCACCCCAGCATCGACCTGTGGGCTCTGGTGATCCTTCTGCCTCCGCCTTCCAAGTAGCCAGAACTACAGGCATGCACTACCACACCCAGCTAATTTTTTATTTATTGTAGAGATGTGGTCTTGTCAAATTGCCCGGGATGGTCTCGAACCCATGGGCTCAGGCAATCCACTCACCTCGGCCTCCCAAAGTGCTGGGATTGCAGACTGAGCCACTGAGCCTGGCCTTAATACCAATTTTTAAAATAAAGTCCTGTGAGTTAAAAGATGGAGCAGAGATGGGGGGGGGCTGCGCTGACCCCCCCCCATCCCCCACAGGGCCAAGTCACCTGCACACGGAAGCACCTGGGACGTACCAAAGCCTCTGGATCCTGTCCTCCCCCCAGAAGTGGTGGGCTAATTGCCTGGGGTATGGCCAGGGCCTTGAAACGTGTCAAAACTCCTCAGGCGACTCGCCGTGTAGATAGACTTGGGAACTGCAGTGCCAGCTGTAGTGCAGCTCACAGACCTCCTGGTGGCTCCGATGCGGGGGTGGAGGGCCGCGCTCCACAGGTGCAAATCAGGGCTCAAGTTCAGATGCAGAAAACGGGTGTGGCAGGGACTGCCCAGCCAGGCTTCCACCTGTGCCATGCTGATCTTGGGGGGCGGGGAGAAGGCTTTGCGGTATCTGCCCTTCTGCCCAGTGTAGTGACTTCCGCCATAGCCCATGTGAGCCCCAGATAGGTGTCCCTGAGTGCCTGGTGGAAAGGGTATGTGCATGGCGGGGAGGCAATGTTGCGGCTGGGCCACTGGGCAAGGTGACAACTGGTCTTGCTGGGTGTGGGTAAACATGTTAGAGATGTTCTGACCTTTTAGTCCCAGAACCCTTTCCCCCACGAAGTGTTTCAGGATCTCAATACATATTTGCAACAGATAAAAAGCAGTGTGTTATCGGCATACATGAGTTTTATTAACCCAAATCATAACATGAGGCGCTTGTTCAAAGTGGGCTGGCCCAGCTGGATCCCTCAGGGTAGGACGAGGGGGGAGGCTCGCAAATGTGGGGTGTAGGGAACAATGAGGAGCAGCCTCCCTCATCCCGACTGTGTGGCCTTGGGCAAGTCCCTCTCCATCTGGGCCCCCATTTTTTCTCCTGTGGCCGGGAGGAGGAGCCTGGACTGTGTGTAGGGTCCCCGGGGTGGGGGGAGAGCTCAAAGGGGGTCCAGGCTGGCCTTGGCCCTGCCACACCCCCACCAGCCCCGGCCAGCCTCACCCTGTATTTCTAGTCATGACCTCAGTCTCTCCAGTTCTCCTGATGCTGGTTCCCGGCCCACATATTTATAAACCTAGCAGGGCAGAAATAGACGTGACGGGAGGGGACTTGGCTGAGTCTGTGAGCAGGTTGCCTGTGGCAAGTCCTTTTGGAAGGGGCTCAAGTCCCCAGAGTCCTGGGTCCCGGATTCCACAGGCAACCCAAAACTGAGACAACACCCTGGGACCCTGTAATGTTGTCCAGGGGTGGTCCCCGAAGCCCAAGAGGGATGAGGCCAAGGTCACCGAGGGCGTGGCCAAGCTAGGGCCAGGTGAGAGGGCTGGGCTGTGTGAAACGGCTACCCCTTGACCAACCCCAGGGACCTCCCTAGGCCCCAGACTCCTGTCAGGTCCCACCTTGGTCATTTGCCTGCCCTGGGACCAGGGCAGAGTCTCACCTTCCCTGAGCCTCTGATTCCTCATCTGTTACTTGAGGGTAGTAGCAGTCACCTCCTTGTAATGTTATTATGAGGGAAACACAAGATCACAGCTAATACAGTAAGGAGACTATGGCTGACACAGTAACAAGATCCTAGTTGACACTGTTGCAATACAGTACCTAGCACATGCTAACTGTCCAACAGATGGTGGCTCTTGTTCTCATGTCCTGTCACCTCTTCACAAAAATACTAATCACGAGAACAATAGCCGCATCTTTTTTGTTTTGTTTTGTTTTTGTTTTTTGAGTTGGATTCTCACTCTGTCGCCCAGACTGGAGTGCAGTGGCCACTCCCGGCCACCACAGCCTTGACCCGCTGGGCTCCAGCGATCCTTCCGCCTCAGCCTTCCAAGTAGCTGGAACTACAGGCGCGCACTACCACGCATCTTACCGAGCGCTTATACCGGTACCTTATCTAATTCTCACAACAGCTCCATGATATTATTATCATTCTCAATCTCATCACATTCCACATGTTTTACATTGAGGAGATGCTCTCTCAATTTAATGAACCTGGAAAAGGATGTTCTCAAAAAAACAATGCTAATATGTGAGATCATGTTTCTTATATACAGGATTACAAAAAATACTCTGTCCTGAATTGTAGACACATTCATAGTGGAATAGGAAGCTTCCGAATGGTGAACACTTGAGTAATCAGAATAGTAGCATATGAGCTATGTCTCCCAGGGGTCTGCAGGGCTTGTCTCTGAGTTGGCCACCTGACGCTGACTTTACGTTTTTTTATAACTGCATCTGAGAATTTAACATAATCGTGAACTTGAAATACACATGCCATAGGAGACACAGGCTGGCATCTGTCAAGGTTTCTTGTGTGAATGCCACTGATTTCTCAATCTCAATGACACATGGCTCTCCCGGGCCCCTTTTTGACTTGTTTTTCCGTCGTTGCTAACACCATCTGACACACTTTCTTATTTATCTATGATCTGACCACCCCAGCTAACACGTGAGCCTCACGTGGGCCGTTTCTCTCTCTTTTGTCACTGTGTACTGCCAGCACCTAAAATAGCGTGGCACTTAGCAGGCATCTGAATGCTGCTGAGTGAACAGCGAATAAGTGAATGGCCAAGTCTCCTCCTGACATTCAGTAAGATGGAGTGACGCGTCTGAAGTCACTCTTCTGTCAGAGGCTGAGCTGCGACCTGGTGCCCCTGTTCCCTCCCGAGACCCTGTGTGCCCAGTGGGGAGCCCTTCCTGGGTCCTCATGGCTCCTCCTACCAAGGGTGGCTTCTTGCTACCCCCCCAGCTTCCCCAGTCCACCCAGCACTGGTCCCTTCAGCTCCCTCCATGGCGGGGCGGTGGGGGGGGGGGGGGGGAAAAAAAGGGGGGGG
>NW_007251116.1:287828-299644 GCF_000164805.1 Carlito syrichta | reverse complement strand
CCCCTCCCCACACGTCCACCGCGCCCCAGGCTTTATACACAGGAGTCTCTTGGACAGCCACCATCACCGCCTCTCAGGATAAACACCTGTGATGTGGCTGGCTTGCGCCAGGCCTCCGAGAGAACCTCCTGGCCCTCTCATGCTCCTCCTTCCCGTCCTCCTTCCCCCATTTGTCCTCTCGCTCTTCCATCTGGCAACCCTTCTGCCACCAGGGCAGCGCAGCCTTCTGGAGAGGAATGAGAACCGGGGCCAGACCGTAGGGTTCGGACCCTGGCTCAGCCTCTGGCAGCTGCGGGAGCACAGGCGTCATGTCGCCCAACTTCCTTATCTGTGGAATGGGGATAATAATAGCATGGTCCTCACAGGGTGTGCCGAGGCTCAGCCAAGCTGCCGTGCACGGGGTGTCGGGGCAGCACCTGACATCATAAACACTCCATAAACACCAGCCATTGTCATCGCGATTGTTTTAGCATCTGGCACTGTGCCAAGCGCTGAGGAAATTTTTCCCAAAGCCTCCTCTCGCGGGGAGCCTGCCTGCCAGTCCTTGTCCTGGTTCCCCCTCCTTCTCTCCAGCCATGCTGCCTCCAACCCCGGCCAGTGGAGCTGGGTGCCAGGGGTCTTCCCCTCCATCCTGTAGGCCTGCCCTGCCTTGTCTCTTCAGCCGGCGGGAGAGTCTGGGCCACCGAAGCCTGGCACACCCTAGCCACCTGCTCTCCTGTTTTGTGCCCCTTGGCCTTCTGTGTGCACCCCAACCTCAGCCTCCTCAAGCCGTGTTCTTCCTCCCACCCCCTGTGGCCCTGCCTACTTCTCCCTCTGGGTCTTGGGGGATCACCCCAGGAAGCCCTCCTCCAGTCCCCTCAGTCAGGAATCCTGAGCTCTGCCTTTGAACTGCATTTGCTTTAGTCGGTGGGCAGTGGGGAGCCATGGAAAGCTCCTGAGCAGGCGAGCAACACGATTGGGGCTGCACTTGGGGAAAACGGAGCAGACCCTGTACAGGATGGAGATAGGAAGAGATGGCAGGCAGGGAGGCCAGGCAGGGAGTTTTCTGGCAGCCGGGTCTTTGCAGGAATGAGGGTCAGTCTTTCTGGGCTGCACCCCCCTCGAGGCCTGTCTAGCCTTCCCCTATGGAAGCAGGGCTGGGTACGTCCCCAGCATGGCTTAGTAAGTCCACGGGAGTCGAACCCGGCACCCCATGCCCTGACTCTGCAGTGCCCTCGCTTCAGCCCTGGCCCAGCACTCGCCACTCCCCTCCTTTCCTCTGCAGCACAAGGCAGGCTCCCGTGGCCTGGGGGGACTGGGGCTGGTGGGGACTGGGAGGAGGCTGGCTGTGCCTGTACGCCGAGCCCCAGGCCTGGGTGCCAGGCTCCCCAGCGTCACAGAGCCCGCGGGGAGCAGCACATGGCAGGGCATGCGTCCTCACTCCCTGGGGCTGCGGGAGTGGGCCTGGGTTTCCTCTGTCTGTCCCACATGTGCTCATTTTGCAGATGGTAAAGCCGAACCTCCTCACCCGAGGCTAGCAGCCACCAGGTGGGGGGGTCAGGATTCGGACCCAGATCCGACTCCAAAGCCAGCTTCCCTCCTCCACCACACCGAAAGCTGCGGAAGGGCTGTGAGGACCCCAAGGCCTCAGGCCGTGGAGCACCTGCCGCTCACTGGGCCTCTGGTCCTGGGCCTGCGTGGACTGCTGGGAGGAGGGACAGGGAGGAGGGTGGCCAGTTCTCGGGGAGCAGGCTTGCACGGGGAGCTGGACTGGGGTCTGGGGACGCGGGTTCTAGGGCCACACCTGCCTCTGAACTGCCCTGACAAGTCCCTCCCGTCTCAGACTGAGTCCCCTCTGGGCCTGGGACAGTGGGCTGGGTGGGCTCCGTCAGTCCTCCTGCCAAGACTCAGGTGTGTCAGCACCCACGGCCGGAGGAAGGTATAGATCTGGGAAGATGCAACCCAATCTCTGTGGAATCTCCCTGCCCCCATGTCTGCGGAGGCTGGGCCCATACAGGCGGGGTGGCTATCTGAGCTGTGGCTGAGCTCAACACCTCAGGGCCGTGGGGGTCCCTGAGGCCCCAGCCTGCGGTTGCCGAGAACACTGACAACAAGTACAGACCCCAGCACCTTCAATCACAGCCTGCTTTGCCACTTACCACCCACGTGATGCTGGACATGACAGTCACCTACCCCTGCCTCAGTTTTCTCATCTGTAGACTGCACTCCTATCGCATCCCAGAGGGCTGGGCCCCACGCCTGGCAGGTGCTCAGGGGGCAGTGGCCATGACCACTGTGGGTCCCGAGTCCCCGGCTCCCAGGCAGGGGTGGGGGCTGTGGTCTTGGCCCAGCTGGCTGGAAGCCTCCCCCTCCTTGGGAGGGAGCCTGGAGCGCTCCTGCCAACCCCTCCCTCCTGGCTTGGCAGCGCGGAGACAACGCTGGCCAGAAATATTTGTGTGGGTGGCGGAAAGTTAACTTTTCCGCCTCTCTCTTCTTTCCTGGAAACCGCGGCCACCGTCAAATACATCAAAACAGAAGCAGGGGCAGAGGAGGCGGGGCCCTGCGGGAGTCAGAGAGCCCTGCCCCTCCCCCGCCCACTGCTCTGCCTCCAGCCATCTGGCTCTTTGATGAGGGGTGGGGAGGTCCATATGCCTAGAATGGGGGGTCCTGCACAGCCAGAGGTGGATGGACCCTCCAGCCATACCCCTGTGTCCCTTCGGAAACTGACCCCAATGTGCAGAGGGCACCTGTCCAGGGTCACACAGCCAGGTGGGTCTTTTTGAAATTCTACTGGCCCTCTGTGAGATTCTAAGATTCTTTGAGGCTGGGCACGATGGCTCACACCTGTAAGCTCAGCACTTGGGGAGGCCCAGGTAGAAGAATTGCTTGAGGCCAGGAGTTTGAGACCAGCCTGGGCAATATAGTGAGATCCCATATCTACAAAAAAAAAATAATTAAAAATCAGCCCCATGTAGTGGTGTGTACCTGTGGTTTCAACTACTTGGGAGGCTGAGCTGGGAGGTCAAGACCAGCCTGGGCCACATAGTAAGGCCCCATAAAAAAAAAAAAAAGATTCTTTGAAACTCATATGGCAGAAAACTGGCAGCAGTGGGCAAGGGAGAAGCCCCTGGAGAGGGGGAGGGCCTGGAGCCTCTCTTCTGTGTCTCGGTGTCCACTGTCATGGTCAAGGTGTCAGAGCTACGTGAGAACCCCAACCCTTCCCTGTATTAACTGTGTGACTCACTTCGCCTGCCAGAACCTCCATTTCCTCACCTTGGAAATGGGATCATAATAAGGTAGTATTAACCCTCAGGTTGTTGTGAGAATTTGCTCCAATAACCTTCATGAAATTCCCGGATGGAACAGGTGCAGGAGGTTGTGCTCTTGTCCCTCCCGGGCACAAGATGGCTCTTCTCCTGGTTTCCCTGTGCGGAGGCCACCGCAGCCAGTGTCTATCTATCGCCCAATCCCGACTCGTATTTGCCTTTCCCCTGGTTGGCTCCACTTGCCCTCGGGCCTGGTAATACGCTTATCCCTCTGCCTGCCTGCCAGGCTCTCCTGGCACAGCCCCAAGCAGAACCCAAAGCCTTGAGCCCCTACAGTGGTGGCGGGGGGTGCCCAACCCTGCCTGGGGGGCGTGAAGGCCTGGCCATGGCAGCTGGGGTCAGTCCAGGCCCAGGTCCCCATGTGCACAGGCTTTCCCGGTTTTTGGCTTCCCACTGCCCGTGGGAAGCCAGCGTGCGGGGTTCCTTTCTTCCCATTTTGCCGTAGGATAAGTGAGATTAAGCAGGTTCATACAGCTAAGCAGTGACGGGATCCAGTCTTTAAGCAAGATCTGCTAATTCTAGGGTTTCCTCCCCGGCGTAACTGGCATCTGTCCTGCCTCAAGGCTGCCTGCCCATCCCGGGGGACCTCATCCGCCCCCACCCTTGGCCTCCACCAGGGACTTCTAGGTCCCCGTCCCCAGTCTGGAGCTCTCCCCTGCTCTCCAGCCCCCCAACTCCCCTCCCATGGAGAGCTGCCCTGTCCAAGGCCACAGAAGCCCCAAGCCCAGCTCATCTTCTGGCACCCCCCCTGCCCCACACCCCAGCGCTAGCTCCTTCCCGTTTAATTCTCTCTATCATCAAAGTCACTATCACCAGAGCTGGGAACCTGGGCCGCATCCTCCCTCTTCCCTACACCCCCCTCCATCTGTCTCCGAGCCCAGCCAATTCTCCTGCCCAAATATCTCTCCCATCCCTGCCCCCCATCCTTTATGGGAATCCCCCCAATGATCAGCATTCCTAACATTTATAAATACGTTGCTATTGTTTGTGTATCGCTGGCAGCTCTCCCCATGGATCTGAAGCCTTCAAAAGCCAGAATGTCGTCTCTTCCTTATCCTCCACTTTCTCCCCGGTACTTTTTCTGGTACTCGGAATATAATAGGATCTTGAGAAATGTGTGTGGAAGGAAAGAACAGCCAACATCTATTCAGTCACGGCTTAGAAACTGTGCAAAGTCCTCAGCGTGTATTTTCTCGTGTGATGCTAAGTTGGAGATGTTACAGTACCCATTGTGCAGATGGGCAAGTGGAGGTTCAGAGAGGTCAAGCGGCTTGCTGACGGCAGAGCGAGGGTTCTCAGTGCACTGAGGGGTCCCCATCCCAGATTGCGTCTCCTGTCTCCCGCGTTTCTGTGATTCCTGTGGTACACGTATCTTTGGTGGGGTGTGAGAGACTTCTTATGCCCAGATATGTATTTTAAAATAACAAGGTATTTATTTAGTGTGTGTTAAGGAGACAATGACTTAGCCCAATAGACTAGTGGTTTCCCTGCATTTATTGCTTAAGTTCAAAGTGATAGAAGTTGTTTAAAGTTGGTTACAGGAAGAATATTAAATAAACGAAGCTTCGGATAGCAGGAGGATGGGTGGAAATCTGGGGAGCTGAATGCTGGGAGCTTGGGAAACATTTCTTTGTGGACTTGGGAGGCCTGCACCTCAAACTCCAGCTGGCTGTCAGTGTCCCTGAGGTTCTTGGGAGTTCAGCGCGGGACTCCGGCGAGGGGTCTCACTCGCTGTTCCTCTTCTCCCTGTGCAGACGGATCATCTTGAAGGGGCCGCCACCCCAGAGACGGGCCAAGGGGGCTTGGAGGCGGAAGGACCCATCTCCCCCTCAGCAGACTCCACCCCAATTCTGTGAATCAGTGGTGGAAGCAGAGCAGCTGAGAGCCAGAGGAGGCCTGAGAGGGCAGCGCTCAGAGGACACAGCCCAGCTCCCAAAGGGGTCACCAGCCCCAGCCCAGGCCTGGTTGGTCTGCATCCCTGAGGCAGTAGCACCATGCTGGGCCCTCACCTCCCACCGCCGCCCCTCGGGCCCGGCCAGGGGAGGCCGTCCCCCTGTGCCTTCCGGATCCCTGACGGGAGCTACAGGTGTCTGGCTCTGGAGACCGAAGAGAGCAGCGAGGAGGGCCTGCAGGGAGAGGCAGGCGCGGGTGTGGCCGAGGACGAGGTGGTCAGCCGGAGTGGGGATGGCCCTGCCTGCAGAGCCGCCCAGGGGGCCCCGCAGCCGCCCAGCTGCTCCAGGGAGACACAAGGGAGCCCCCGGCAGGATGGCAGGGCCAGCCAGGACGGGCGCGACGGGAAGGTCCAGCAGGTGATGACAGCTAGCCCCAGCCCAGGCCTTGGGCCCAGGGTGGCCCAGAAGCCAGGTAAGCCTGTGTCCCTTTCCCCTGGACTCCCAGAGCCACCGGAGCCCCATGGGTCCTTGATGCCGGGCTCCTGCCCACGTTGTCCCAGGGACTACCTTTCATGAACCTGTTGGCGTCTCACACCGAGCTGGGTCATTGGGTAGCATCTCATTCTCCTCATTGCCCTTGTCTTTCAAGGCAGGCATTTTTCTCCCCATTTTACAGGTGAGGCCACTGAGCTTGAGAATTTAAATCCCCTGAGCAAGATCACACAGCTAGTGCCCAGATGGACAGCTGTGGAGGGACCAGAGCTCCACCCCCTCCAGTTGTGCCACATCTGACCCTGTTCCCTCCTCTGCCTAAGAGGCACGTGATAAGGCCATGAGAGAAAGCCATGCTATCTTGCCTGGTTAAAAAAAAGTCCATCTCTTGCTCGTCTGTTCTTTAGTTATCTGTGGTAGCAAATGGCTATGGCATTCCCAGTCACTGACAGGACAGGACCCCTTGTGAAATGTACTAAGTGTGGCTATGTGGGGTGCTGGGGCCCCGGCCCTGGACGAAACCCATGTGGCCACTGACCTCTTGGAGCTTATGAGGTAGACGGAAGCCTCTGATCTCATCTGACCTCCTAATTGTACAAGTGAGGAAATGGAGGCACAGAATGAGGAAGAGATAGCTCAGGCCACTCAGCATGTGCGTGGCTGTGCTGGGCCCAAGTGCCCCTGGGCCTTGGTTTCCATCTATTAGAATCCACCAGGCTGCAGAGCGGCCCATGGCGTGTGGGAGAGCCCAGGGTGCGCCAAGACAGAGGAAGGGAGGGAGAGAGGGGTGGTGGCCATGTTCCTGCGGTGACTGGAGTCTCGAGCAGGAAGCTACACTGATCACCTCCACAGGCCCTGGAGACATGGAGCGGGTCCAGATGGGAGGACGTGAGCCGGGCCATGCTTGGCTCGGGCAGGAGCCGCTGCCAGCAGCTCTGGGGGTGCAGGGTGTGCGGGGGACATGGGCCTGGGAGGGCGTGCGCGTCAGGAACTGAAGGAACACTTCATTTCTCTGCAGGCGTCGCCGACGCCCGGCTGGCATCTCACCAGCCTTCCCGCCCCCGCTTCTCTCTGCAACAATTCTCTCCAAGCTCTGATCACCCCCATGGCCACCGTTTCTGCCAGGTCAGGGTCACGCAGGGAGCAGGGCAGGGGCAAGGGGGGACCTTCAATGCCTCTGGGCAGGAAGGAGGACCACAGGGCAGCCCAGCAGCCTTAAACTTGGAGGTGGCCCCTTGCCAGGGTCAGCCCAAGGCCTGGTCTCTAGAGGTTGAAGCCCCCAGGACCTGCCCCGTCCTGTCACGGACCCAGGCTGGGCTCAGGAGACACAGATACTGCCTCTGGACTCAAGGCCGATTGGCCTAACCCTAGAAAATCCCTCCCTCTTGGGGAGTTTCCATTTCTTCATTTGTGAAAATGAAGTAAAAATAGGAGCCCTGTCTACCTAAGAGGGCTGTTGTCAGGCTGCATTGATCTTAGATGTGGCAGTGTCTTAGAAATTTTAGAGTAATCTAGATAGGTATGTAAGGGATGTTGACAATTAATTACAATGATCTACTGGGTGTGGTAGCTCATGCCTGTTATCTCAGCACCTTGGGAGGCCACGGTGGGAGGATCTGTTGAGGTCAGGAGTTCAAGACCAGCCTGGGCAACACAGTGAGACTCTGCCTGTATTTAAAAAACAAAAAAAATTAACCAGGCATGGGGGCACAAGCCTGTAGTCCCAGCTACTTGGGAGGCTGAAACGGGAGGCTCACTTGAGCCCAGGAGGTCGAGGCTGCAGTGAGCTACAATCACACTACTGCACTCCAGCCTGGGTGACAGAGCGAGACCAGACTCTGTCCCTTAAAAAAAAATTGTCAGCCGGGCATGTGGCTCATGTCTGTAATCCCAGCACTTTGAGAGGCCATGGTGGGAGGATCTCTTGAGGTCAGGAGTTCAAGACCAGCCTGGGCAACACAGTGAGACTCTGTCTGTATTAAAAAAAAAAAATTAACCAGGCATGGGGGCACAAGTCTGTAGTCCCAGCTACTTGGGAGGCTGAAACAGGAGGCTCACTTGAGCCCAGGAGGTCGAGGTTGCAGTGAGCTACAATCACACCCCTGCACTCCAATCTGGGTGGCAGAGTGAGACCAGACCCTGTCTCTTAAAAAGAAAAATTGTCAGCCAGGTGTGGTGGCTCATGCCTGTAATTCCAGCACTTTGGGAGGCTGAGGCGAGAGGATTGCCTGAGCCCACGGGTTCAAGACCAGCCCAGGCAACATGGCGAGACCTCGTCTCTACAGTAAAAAAAAAAAAAAAAAATCAGCCAGGCACAGTGGCCCACGCCTATAGTTCCAGCTACTTGGAAGGCTGAGGTGGAAGGTTCATCTGAACTTAGCAGGCCGAAGCAGCGGTAGCTATGAGTGTGCCACTGCACTCCAGCCTGGATGACCAAGTGAGAGGCCGACTCAGAAAAAAAGAAATTGTCATCATCAGCTCTACCATGCGACTGCTGCCATTTGATAAACCCTGGTGTGCTCAGCCCACTGTGCCAAGAGCTATATACTTTTGAATCTCATGGCAATCCCCACGAGGGACATACTATTATTATCTCCATTATTCAGATGAGAAAATGGAGGTTCAGAAAATATAAGTGACTTGTCCAAGTCACATGGCTAGAAGCTGCTAAGCCATGACCCAACCAGTGTTTTGGGATGCAGGGCTTGTGCTCTGGGGCATCATTTCCTTCTGGAACTTTGGGGGTAAAGTGGACACGGGGATGGCAGAGAGGCTGAGGACGGAGAGGACAGAACAGAGGACTAACTGTCATGAACTTGTGGGCATCTCACAGCGAGCTAGGTCATTGGCATCTCATTTTCCTTGTTGCCCTAGGGTCTTTCAAGGTAGGCATTTTTCTCCCCATTTTACAGGCAAGGCCACTGAGGCTCAGAGATTTAAATCCCCTGCCCAAGATCACACAGCTAGTGCCAGAGCTGAGTCCATGATCGTGTTCTTTCTGCCCTGAACAGTCGGGTTCATTCCTTTCTTCGGTGTCCAGTCAGTCAGTCATCTAGTTCTGGTCTGAACATTTCTGGGGACAGAGGAGGCGGAAGCGACCTCAGAAGGATGGGGTGACCAGGGAAGACTTCTTGGAGGTGGAGGCAGGAAGGAAGCTGAGTCTTGCAGGAGAGTCAAAATCCGGGTGGTCTTGGGTCAGAGGCTGCATCTGCCTCTCTGCCCCTTGGGAAAGGAAGGGAGTGGCCGTAGCCCCTTCCCTCAGCCCGGAGATCCGGAGGCAAGAAGCCCATGGGGCTGCCAGGTTATTAGTGGATTAGTGCTTCCTTTAAAGCTTCCTCCTGTTACTCTAGAGGATTAGGTGCATCTTCAGACAATTACATCCCCACTTCCGCAATTATGCCTGCCTCTCCGGAGGGTTCCCTGGCAGTGTGACGTGTGAGCCTCCGGCGTGCAGAGACCTTATTTGGGGTCAGGGGATACCAATGTCGCCTCTCTAAGGCCTGAGTACCCATTGAGCAGTGCAGAGCAGGGTCCTAGGCCAGGCTGGGGACCGGCAGTGCAGAGGGGAGGTGGGCAGTGGCCTGTGGAGTTTCCTGTATCGACGGCTGCCAACCTGGGGAGACGTAGGTAGGAAAGAGCGCCCGAGAACAGGCCAGCACCCGCTGACCCACGGCCTGCCGAGATAGCCCCGTGCCACAGCTGTCCTCGTCCTTGTCACACAGTCTCAGCAGGTCCTCACTGGCAGGGCTCGTTGAGATGATGGTGCAGATGGAGACTCAGAAGCCCAGAAAGTGCAAGAGACTTGCCCAAAGCCACACAGTAAGTTGGTGGCAGAGCCAGGCTGAGCCCAGCCTCTGAGTTCCGCTGCCAGGCTCTGTGCCAAGTCTCTGTGTGGAAGACTTCTCGTCCTCCGCCAGGCCACCCTGGGAAGTCCATGCTCTCCTTACCCCTGCCTGATGGCTGAGGAAACTAAAGCACATGGAGTTTAGTGACTTGTCTCACCGCCTGTGGGTGGAGGAGCTGAGGCTTGAACCCCGGGAGGTCTGGCCTGTACTTTCAACCACCCTCTCAACGCCTTGTCTCCATGGCAACAAGGCAGCAGGCTGTGTTCTTCCACCCACCTGGGGCTGGAGGAAGGTTGTTCAGGCTCGGGAGTTGGCAGAGACTCTGCCAAGCCACATTCCCTCCCACTTGGACGCACTCGGGGGACCCGGGACTTGCGCTGAGCCGGCCCCCATGGCCATTTGTTAGGGGGGTTGAGGTGTCTAGAGGGCGTGGGGCCTCTCCAACCCTGTTCTGAGTCTCCGGGGCCAGGAAGGGTGTGGATCTGGGTGGTTCTATCCGTCTGGTGGAGGCAGAGGAACCCATGCTTCTGTGAAGAGCCCACTCCCTGCCGCAGTGACCATGACAGGAGGGCAAGGGCAAAGGGCATAGCTCGCAGGGTCACACATGCCTCGCTGTGCACTCACACACGCTCACACACATCCCTGGACACACATGTAAAAATGCCATGTTCCCATGCCAGCATTCACAGGCATGCACTCACACAGCTGCACACATCTGTGCCTGCGCACACACCCTCCCGGAGGGCCCTCGCCACGCACGTCTGTCACATGTGGACATGTGTCTCTGAGTTGCTGACAGCTGTGGTCCCACCTGAGAAGAGGAGACACAGGCACTGTCCTGCACACACGCACCTGCTCCCCTGAATGTGGGCGGGACGCGTGTCCTCCCCTCTGTCTTCCTTGCCACACACCTACCGCCTGAGCTGGCTCTGGCTCACACATTCCCGCCTACCGCTTCAGCCGCTCCTGCACACCCACTGTCACACGCCCACGTGCAGACGGAACCACTTTCTCTCCTTCCCCAGCTCTCGCTCATGCCACCCACACAGTAATCCTAGCCTCTCTCTCTCTCACTCTCTCTCTCTCTCTCTCTCTCTCCTTCTCACCCACACAGCTTCCTGGTTTCCCACAGGCTGGTCTGTAGTCACTTCCCCCCCCCAGGGTAGGTGCACCCCAGGACCCTCCCCTCCCCATAGGACAAGAGCAGCCAGAGGGTCAAAGACTCCTCCAAAGCCCATGAGGCCAGGCAGAAGCGTGGGAGGTGCCAGGGAGGGTTTGTCCCCTCTGTCACCTGACATCCTACACTCTGAGTCGGCCAGCTGGGGATAGGGGATGTCCCAGATCCGAGCCACCTGCAGATCTGTGTCACAGCACCTTGGGCAGGGTGGGCTTCACCAGCACACTCCTGACTTCCTTTAGCAGGACTCTAAATGCGAACCCTTGCTAAAGGAGGCCCGGCCTGGAACCGCCCTGGCTGGAGGGCGGGGTCCCAGGGAACTTCGGGGACACCTGGGCCAGCCTTTCTCCAAGGTGGCTCTGCTGCCGAATTTCTGGGGCTGTGGAGGGTGCTTGGCATCAGACCGTGCCAAGCCCACGGACCCCATGGGAGGGGCGGGAGGGGCGCCGGGGTGTGGGCCTGGGCTTGAGCACTGTCCCCTCCTGACTCTGCACACTGGCCACGGCCACGGGGCCCTGCAGCACGAAGGGCATTGAGTTTGATGAAAGCACTGGGCCCCAGGGAGGCCACGCAGCACTCTGCCTGGTTGCTGGCCCTGGGGAAGTTGGGCGTGGCCGCAGGCTGGTGGGGAGGTGGCAGCCCTGCTCTGTCCCCACCTGTCTCACCCAGCGGGGTGGTGGTTCTAGTTGTGGGGCCGAGATGCGGGGGTGGGGGGTGGGGGCGTTGGGGTCTGCCCTTGGGGCCTGAAAGGAGACACGGGGTGGGGTGGGGTGGAAGATGGGGTCAGTTACGGGGACAGAATCGGAAAGACAGATTTCCAGGGCGGGCCGGGGGAGGGAGACCAGCTAGTGGGGTGGACACAAAGAAGCAGGGTGAGAGAGCAACAGGACTTAGGGACAGAGCCACGGACCTAGAGACGCAGAAAGTGAGGAGGAAGCGGAGGGACAGACGAGCGGGCGGCAGCAAGGGTGGCACCGCGGCAGCAGGGAGGGAGGGAGGCGACGCGCGGGCACGGGCGGCCGCGCGGGGGAGGGGGCGCCCGGGGCGGGGCGGGGCGGGGCGGGGCGGCGCGGCGCGGCGCGGCGGCGCTAGGGCCGCGGGGAGG
>NW_007251116.1:285831-287215 GCF_000164805.1 Carlito syrichta | reverse complement strand
CTCCACGTGCTGGGCCCCTCCCTGCGTCCCCCCCCCGAGGGAGGGTAGCCCTGGACGAGGGACGCCAGGACCCGAGCTGTCACGTGAGCTGTCGCATCACCTCGCGGGACCACCCGGCCCAAGCCCACCCGGGGCAATCACGGCCTTCCCTGGGTGCTCTAGGGGGAGGGGTGACGGTTCTAAGCTGCCCCCACCACCACACCCACCATGGCCCCAAGTGCCAGGGTGAGCAGGGAGACCCCAGGTGGAGTGCGGGGGGCTTCCTAACTAGGAGGCTCCCTCCAGGGTCCTGGCACAGCCTCCTGGGGGACTCTGGGCAAAGGTCTCCCTCTCCCCACCACTCCCAAGTTATGGGCGCGTTCTGCCTGGGGACAGGGACCCCTGTGTTCCGTTGTCTGGTTGTCTAGAAGGGACGTGAGCTGGGTAGGAGCAGCTCCACTCCCCACCCTGCCCCGTGGCAGGTGGCACTGGAGAGAAGGACTGGCCGTGTGACCTCGGAGCAAGCTTCTCAAGCTCTCTGGCTTCCAGTGAGGGGTGGTGGGGTCCACAGGTGGGGAGACACTAGTGCTGCCGCTGGCTGTGGGCCTTCCGACCCCCCATCGTGTTATTGTGTGAGAAGGTGGGGGGTGGGACTGGAGGCTGATGGGGACTGGGGTATGCTGGGTGAGGGAGTGGAAGCCTCGCTGGCGCCAGCCTGCCCTGTCACCAACCCCAGGCCTGGCCCATCCCCTGTTGGGGGCACCGTCGCAAACCAGAACTGGTGGCGTGCTCCCCCATGGGACCTCAGGCAGTGGGAGGAGACCCTCAAGGGAATTGAAAACACCCTGTTTGCTTGGTGGGGCAACCTCTGCCTCTGTCTCCATGTTTAGGAACTGACCCTGCCTCTGTCTTGGGTCAGTTCCTCCCCCTCTCGGGTCCTCAGTTTCTCCATCTGGACCAGGAACACTGCAGCCTGGTATTCCATGAACTTCCCAGCTCCCTGCCCCCAATGGGCACCTGCGGCTCAGCCCTGTCTGGAGTCAGCATTTCCATGGTTAATGGGACCTTTAACTCCTTCCTCCCCAAGGCGACTGGAGTCCCATCCACTCCCCTGCCCCTAAGGTGGAAAACACAGACCGGCCAAACCCGTGGCCTGTGGGTGCCTGGGTTCTGGGGACCCAGCCTCTTCTGTCGTAGGCATTCTAGCCAATCTCCAACTTTAGAGTTGGGAGACTGAGGCCAGGGAGGCGGGAGGCTTGCACATGGTGCTCCTGTGGGTGGAAGGCAGCAGAGCCCCCTCCCTGGAAAGGGCAACTCTTTGATAAGGGGTGGGGGGACCCGCGGGGCCTCTGGAGAGCAGAGGGAGCATGGGGCAGCCTCCTCCATCCCCTCTCCACCCCTGGCC
>NW_007251116.1:265310-285811 GCF_000164805.1 Carlito syrichta | reverse complement strand
ACAGGTGTCTCTCTTCACAGCTCCGCGAGGCCACCGGGCAGTCAGCACACTCCCTCGCCTGCCAGGGCTGCCCCCCACCAGGCCAGGCACCCCTCCAGGCCTCGGGCAGGACCTGGGAGGCACCTCTTCCTTCAGGGCAGCTCCCAGGCTCCCAGACATGAGCTCATCGGAGCGGCTGGTGCCAGGAAGGGAGGGACTGAGGGGAAGCCGGCAGGGCTGCCACGGGGGGCACTGCAGGCCCCTGGGAAAGCACAGGGGGCACTGTTGGCAGGACCAGGCTCTGGCCCCTGGGATGGCGAGGTGGCAGGGGCATGACAGGCCCATGGAGGGTCAACCGGGAGGCGGTGGGGACAGACACGCGCCTTGGACTACCGCCCTGGGTCGACCTCTGCCACCCACTCACCTGCTGAGTGGCCCTGGGTCAATCCCTTGCCCTCTCTGGACCCCAGTGTCCTTGGCTTGCAATGGGGCAGGGTTACACATGTGAGCGAGACGGGCAGGCCTTTGCCCTCAAGGAGCTTGCATTTCAACTGGGGAGGTAGACAAGGAAAAAGGAAGCGAGTCGATCATGAAGATAACTTCGGACAGGTGCAGGTGGCACGAACAGCTCCGTCATGCCGTCACGATGGGGAGCACTTCAGAGACCACCCTGGGCGGGTGGTTGGGAAGGCCTCTCTCAGGAGGTGACTTGGCAACGGAGACCTGAACCTTATTTGAAGGTGTGCTCGAGGCTTCCTGGAGGAGGCGTATCTGGACCTGGGAGGGATTTAGTTGGGAGGACGGGCCCAAGGCTGGGGGTGGGCTTTGCTCAAGGCTGCATCTCCTGGGGCTCCGCCTGGATCTGGTCACTGGGCGCTGGGCCTCTGCGGGAGGCTTCTGCCGAGTTGGGCCAGGATGTGTGAGCTCAGAGTCCTTTGTGAACTGTCCCTGGACATTGGGGCTCCATGGCTACCCAGTGTGGCCAGAGGAGGTGTGTATACGGCAGCAGCCGCCAGGCCCTGTAATTCCGGAGGCTTACAGAAGCCCTCTCTCCGGCATGAGGTCTTCACCAGCTGACTGTTGCCTGGAATTCCACCCTCCCAGCCCTCAGCTTTTCCACTCGGTGAGGCAGGCTGGGAGAGATGTGCAGACCCTGCCCTGTCGGCTTTGGGTGGCTGCAGGGGGTCCACGGGTCAGTCTTCTTCCGAATTCTCGCAGGAAGCCTCCCATGTGGCCACTCCATGGATTCTGCCGGGCCCCAGGCCCCCCGGGCTGGCTGGGCGATCTTCAGTGTGTTATGTAGCCCCTCTGGGCTTTTGTTTCCTCCTCTATAAAACAGAAACAATGATAGATCCTGTTTTGTACTGTTGTTCCAGAAATTAAAGAAATGATAACTGCTCAGAAACATGAGCTGCTACTCACGAACGGCATTATCATGTTGTGACCTCTGTTGAAGTAGCAAGCCCTCAGGAGATAGGCTTTTGCTCAGGACAAGTCAGAGCCCGATATATTACCTTCTGATGTGTGGCCAGAAGCAGATTCTGGTGGAGGGAGTGATGGCACCGGCACAGGGGAGAAGGGCCCGAACTGAGCCGCAGTAGCAGAGGCTTGAACTTGTGGCCTGGCCACTGGGTTTGGGTAAATCACTTGCTTGCTCTGGGCCTCAGGCTTCAGTTCTGACTGCTCTGAAATGGGCGAGTGGGTGCAGAGGAGCTCGGTAAATGCCAAAAGCATGAGGCCAGCAGGAGGGGCTGAGCCATGTTGTCGGGTCAAGGAAGGAGCAGGCTGGAGGGAACCCCGGACAGAAGGGCAGGTGCCCCCGAGACCTTTGCATCTAATCCTCTGGAATGAAATCGCTCAGGGTCTAAGAGTGCTTGGGAAATAAAGACCACAAGTCTCGAAAAGTAGTGGTTGGCCAGGTGCAGTGGCTCATGCCTGTAATCTCAGCACTTTGGGAAGCAGAGATGGGAGGATTGCCTGAGGTTCGAGACCAACCTGGGCAACTTGGTGAGACCTTGTCAATAAATCAAAAAATTAGCCTGGCATGGCAGAGTGTACCTGTAGTTCCAGCTACTTGGAAAGCTGAGGCGGAAGAACTGCCTGAGCCCAGTGGCCGTGAGTGTGCCTCTGCACTCCAGCCTGGGGAACAGAATGAGACTCCAACTCAAAAAAAAAAAAGAAAGAAAGTAAAGTAGTTGTTGACATGACTACTGCCATGAGTGGTTTAAGCTCCTTACACGTCAGTAACTCCACTAGGTGGGTTCTATTCCTATCACCTTTTGCAGATGGGAAACTGAGGCACAGAGAGGTTGGTTATGTGGGTTTCCAGGGTTTCAGAGCTGGAAGCCCACTTCAAACCCAGGCAGTCTGACCCCCAAAACTCTGTCATGCTTAATGGCTGCACGACATGGTCTCTTTCACGTTACATGGAGTTCCAGAGGCTCAGAGCAGCCAAGCCACACAGCATTCCTTTTCGATCCTTCTCATCCCTGTCCTTTGGGTCCTGGGAGGAGGACTGTCACTGAGTCTAGAGTCTAGGGCTCTGAGGTGGCCCTTGAACCAGCTCAGCCTTTTTTCCCTGCCCTTATTCCCCTGAGAGCAGGTCAGGGAGGATTAAGTGTGCCCTGTGGGAACTGTGGGTCTGGGAGGCCGTGCCAGGGCCTGATGAGAGGGCGTTGTTCGTGGCATGGACCGTCAGCGGGTCCCAAGTGCCCAAGTTGCAATAAACTCCCATGCAGCCTGGCCCGTCCCCATCATTGTGCACCTGGGGGAACCTGAGGTGAGAGGTTCAGGGACCAGCCCAAGGTCACACTGGGAGGAGGAAGCCCTTCATCCCCGGGTCTCCTGTTCTGCCTCTAAGCTGCTTGGTACTTGTACATAGAATGTACGTGGGAGATGGGACACTGGGGACCCACCTCCCTCTCCCCACGGTGGCCCTGGCCTCAGCCAGGACGTGGTTCCTGACATGGGCTGTTTGGGAGGGCACACGGAGATGGGGGTGGGGAGGCACTGTTGAAAAAATAGACGGTCACGCGCATGGAGAACAAGCCTGCCACCACCCAGCCCGAGCCAGTTGGCTCCCCCGTGCCCAGCTGCCAGGCCCCACTCGGGTTCTTGCAGGGGCCCCGCCCACCCCACCCTGGCTCTGGACCTGAGGCTGTAACTCCCAGCCACCCTCTCCTCTCCCTCCTCCACCCCTGCCCAACCTCCAGGCAGATGGTGGCTCACTGAGCTTGGGTGGGCCTGGAGCTCAGCTGTTGGCTCTGAACTGTGCCAGGGGGTCTGGCCTCTCCACATACTGGCTGTGTGGCCTTGAATGAGGCCCTTTCCCTCTCTGGGCCTCAAGCACTGAGAGGGGGTGCTGTCCATTAAAGGTCATCACAGCCGGCAAACCTGTCCCAGGTCTCTTGTCGGGGCCTGACACACGGTTCTGGAGACCCCACTCAGAGAGGGGTCGTGACCTTCTGAGCCCACTCGGCCGGAAGGTGGCAGGGCAGAGGCCTGTGCCCAGATAATCCTATAAATCCTGGGGTAAGCGAGGTCACATGGAGCCACAGAGGCAGAAGGCTTTGCAGTAGTAGTGAGAGCTGTGTTTTAGTCATTTGTTCTATTACTCAGTCAACAAACATTGACCGAGGCCCAGCTATGGCCTGGGCACAGAGACGTGGACACAGCCATGGCCCCTGGCCTGCAGGGGCAAGGCAGGCAGATGCGAAAACAAATACCCATGGAATGATGAGTCTGATGAGAGCTGGAAGGAGAGGCCGCGGTCTCGAGACAGGGAATGTGCCCTCTGAGAGCAAGGCCGGCTTGCCTGAGGCTGTGAACATGCCAGAAGGATGAGGAGTGAGGCAGAGAGGTGCTGTTGAGGGCGCAGGGGAGGGAAGGATTCCAGGAACAGCAGCAGCCGGTGCAAAGGCCCTGTGATGAAAAGGTGAGCCTGTGCTTGACTTGTCAGAGCACCTGAAGGAAGGAAGCATGGCTGGAACAAAGGGGAGGTGGAACACGCAGTGGCCGCAGCGTGGGCGGGCCGTGGGGCAAGTCCTGCCGGCCTGGAGCCTGCGAAGGGGCTCAGGCAGACCCCAGGAAGGAGAGGCATGCCTGGTACTGATCAGGGAGGCTGGTCTCCTTTCTCTTTCTCCCCTGGACACCCGCCATGATGGTGCCCCAGCAGCTCCGTGAGCGGGGCTGGACGTGGAGTCCATGACTGGCCATCCTGCCTCTTCCTGGCTCTCGTTTGCGTCATCCTGATGGCGTCTGGGGCGCAGCAGGCCTGGGCGCCCGTCCGGGAGGCGTGTCCTTGGGCGAGGGCTGATTGGGCTGAGTGCTCCTCTTCAGTGAATTCACATTTCCTTGTATTCCTTGCGTGAGTCTGTGGACCCCAGGAGGGGGGAGTCTGTGGACCCTAGGAGGGCCGGCCTTTGGCTGGATGAAGGCTTGCCCTGGATCTCCTCCCACTCCCTGCCCGTGAGCAGGGTCTGCCTTTCCTGGCTCCAGGTACCAAAGCCCCTCTCGGCCAGTGCCCTGGGATGGCACCCAGGAGGCTCGTGTTCTGAGCCCAGCTCTGCTGTGTGCTCCTGGCCACGTCCCTTTCCCTCTCTGGGCCTCAGTTTTCCCACCTGTATTGTAGGGAAGGACTCTAGTTTTCTGTACTCAAGTATGGCCCATGGATGACCTACCAATACCACCTGGAAGCATATTAGAAATGCGGTCTCGAAGGCTGAGGCGGAAGGATCACCTGAGCCCAGCAGGTCGAGGCTGCGGCGGGTGTGAGTGTGTCACTGCACTCCAGCCTGGGTGACAAAAGCGAGACTCCCACTCAAAAAAAAAAGAAAAGAAATGCAGTCTCAGCCAGGCACGGTGGCTCACACCTGTAATCTCAGCATTTTGGGAGGCTGAGGCGGGAGGATCTCTTGAGCCCCAGGAGTTTGAGACCAACCTGGGCAACATAGCAAGAACTTGTCTCTACAAAAAAGTAGCCAGGTATGGTGGTGTGGGCCTGTAGTCTCAGCGACTTGGGAGGCGGAGGCAAGAGGATTGTCTGAGTCCAGGAAGGCAAAAGAAAGGAATAAACAAATAAATAAACGCAAAGCCCTGGCCCTTCCAAATTAGAATGTGCCTTTTCACCATACCTCTGAGTAATTTCCGTGTACTTTAAAGTGTGAGAAGCACTGTCAGTCATTTTTAAGCTTAAAATAAAAATCTACAGTATCTTCTTGCCTCTGCAAAGTTTTACACAGAAAACACATACGAAGGGACCTGCCCACTTCGTATTTCTTCATCCAGGAGCCAGGAGGGAGGAGTGAGAGGGGTGAGTTAGGACAGTGGGGAGGGCAGGACGAGGCAGGCGGGGGCTGGCACCTCCTCAGACCTCTCCTTCACGCCTGGGGACCCCCAGCCGGGTGGCCTCTGAGAGCCCTTTCAGCTCTGACCCCAGGGTCCTCTTCTAATGGGTTTGGAGGGAGGGTGCTTGATGGTCCACGGCCCAGTGACGTCTGTCCCTGCTTGTCCCCATCCTGGTGTCCTGCCCTCTTCCCTTGGAGTCCCTGAAAGGGGAGCTGGTGCTATTCTTAGCGTGACAGGGTGGTGAGGAGAGAGCTTACTAGTGCATTATTTATGCCCCTGAGTCAACAGGATGCCATTCAAAGCTCTCAGAACATGGCCCGGCCTGCATGGGCTCCGTCACAGCCATGGTGGGAAGTCAGCTGTGTGCAGGGAGGAGGGTGACATCCTAGGGCGCAGACCCCAGCCCTGCTGGCCTGGGAGTCAGAACCCTCCTGCTCAGGCCCCAGCTCTTGAGCTGGGAAATAGCTCTTGAAATACAACAGGCAGGACCAGGAGAGAGGTGCTTTGGCCACCCATTTCTTGACTAGGCACGTGTTCACTGAGCACATACTTCCTGCAGTAGGTGTGGGTGCACGGGTGGGGGAGACAACGCCGGCCTGCCAGGAGCTCATGCTGTTGCCAGAGAGCTGGTGTGCAGTGGGCGCTGGGCCTCAGTACCTGTGAGATCCAGCCCATGCGTCACCCAGCAGGGTGGGAACGGAGAGGCCCTTTTAGAGGGGGAAACCGAGGCCAGCACATGCAAGGCTCGCCAACTGCCGCCGTGACTGGTGACCAGACTGAACTTAGTTAGGTTGAAGCAGAAAGACCATTTAGATCAAATGGCAGCATGTTGGGCTTTGGGACATCCCCATGCTACCCTGTGAGGGGCCTCATGGCTGGAGGGAAATGAACTGACTAAGGCTGTCCTATGTCCATGGAGCCCCGGACCACTGAGAGGTCGTGTGTGTCCAGGGCTTTCATAAACCCGGGCAGAAGGACGGCCGCACTGTGAGCTGGAAGTCAAAACCGCAGGGACTGAGAGGTCACATCTCATGAGGCTGTGCCAGGTCTCTGGGTACAGATCTGCATGCTGCGAGATCCTGGGCAGCTCCTGTGGCCTTGTCTGCCTCCGTTTTCTAGTCTGTGAAATGGTATAACAATCCCCGCTCTATCCCTGATGGATGAAAAGTGCTAGAAAAATGACTGAGTGTCGGGCACAGTCAGAGAATGGTCCGTAATGACTGTATGTACTGATGTCTAACAGTGTATTTGATTAAGCGGATTCTATTCACACGATGGCGTCTGACTCTGAGCCAGACCACACTACAGGCATCCTCTGTGTTCTCACAGCTTCTTGAGAGGATCATGGGCTCCCTGAGCCTGCCTGGGCCTGTTAAAATGTGTGTTCTGAGGACCCTCGGGCCTGTGGCAGAGCCCAGGTATCTGCATTTGGGACACAGATACCCCGAGGCCTTCGGAGGCACCTGCAAGTCTCTGATCTGGGTCCCAGAAAGGAAGGGACTTGCCCGAGGCCTCACATTGAGCTGGATGCCAAGATCCAGGCCTGCAGCTCCGTGGAGGTCCTCCCCTGCCCTCCAACTGCCTGAACCCCCTGGAGGGGTCTAGCTGGGTAACCAAGGCGTGAGGGAGGGTGCTGGTGGGGTGCTTACACCTGTGCTGCGCCGTTTCACATGGCTTGCCCCATGTCATTGCAGTAGGCGCAAGAAATGGGACATGCTCCACAGCCCGTGATCCCTGGGGACACTTAAGCAGCAGGTGGCGGGTGTTAATGGACCTCTGGAAAGGAGAGAGCCGTGACCCAGGAGCAGAGATCCCGGTATGCGTGAAACCTCCCAAATGTGCAGTGTCCCATCTCCAGCGGTGCTCAGTCCCCCAAGGGTGGGACAGGCTGGTAGGGGGAGACACGCACCCTCCCGTGAGGCGCGCACCCACGGCCGTCCATCCGGGCCAGCCTTCCACACGCGCCCTGTGTGCTGCGATGCTCAGCGTGCACACACTGGTGCGTGCATTCCCCTGTGGGCGTGTGCGTGCCCAAGCGTGCTCTGAGCAGGGTGTGCGGGCTTGCAGCAGGCGGCTCTGTGTGTGGGCACACGTGCAGGGATGTGCCGCTTCAGCAGCCAGAGGCTGGTGAGAGCAGGTTTGTGTTGCACGTGTGTGTGTGCACGCACATGCCCGTGCAGATGGTTGCAGTGCAGGGATTCCTGTCATCCCAAGGTTGGAGGTAGAAGGACTACTAGAGAGCTTCTCTCTCTTTTTTTTTTTTTTGAGTCGAAGTCTCACTCTGTCCCCCAGACTGGAGTGCAGTGGCCGCTCCCGGCCGCTGCAGCCTCGACCTGCTGGGCTTCGGCGATCCTTCCACCTCAGCCTTCCAAGTAGCCGGAACTACAGGCGTGCACTACCACGCCCGGCTATTTTTTTTTGTTTTTTGTTTTTTTATTGTAGAGACGAGGGCTTGCCAAGTCGCCCGGGCTCATGCAATCCACTCGCCGAGGCCTCCCAAAGTGCTGGAATTGCAGGCTGAGCCACCGAGCCAGCAAGAGGCTCTCTTATTCGTGATGTGCACCAGCCACAAACCCGCCAGCCGCCAGCCTGCCCCAAAGCCTTAGCACTTGCTGCTCCCTCTGCCTGGACACTCTTGCCTGATAGGCACTGCCCACTTCTCCGCTCTTCGCTCAGATGTCCCTTCTCATGAGGACCACATGTCCCTTTGCAGACCTCCCCCCGCCCTGCGGTCTGTAGACGTCTGGGCCCTGCCCTATTTTCTCTGTAGCATCTGCCATCTGACTGACAAGTCTGTTTAATGCGCTGCCCTACTCAAATGCCGGCAGGGATTCTTACCTGTTTCCCTGCAGGGCTGTTAACGGCGCCTGCCCCTGGGTATGCCGTAAATACTGGGTGATGAATGAACCCCTGCACCACCTATACTTATTTTCTTTACGTTGTCTAATTGTGTTCCTGAAATCTCCACCTTGGCCTCCACCTAACTAGTAATATACCTGAGATCACAGGCTCGGAGTGTTTATTAGAGCTCTCTCCAATTCGCATTTGAAATCTTCAAAATGATCAAGATTTTAAGTATCAGGCACTACCTAAAGTTCTTTTCGCTTTCACTAGAGGTGGGGGCATCACACGCCCGGAGTCATGGTCCAGTCTAATCCTCCCTTGGGCAGATGGACAAAGTGAGGCCCAAAGATAGTCAGGAATGATTCCAGTGTCTCGCCCGAATTGCGATGGGGTAGACCCTGGACCCAAATCTCCTGACCTTCAGCTTTCTTTTCACTTCTAGTTTGAGGGGACAGGGGAGGTGAGAACTGGGTCATACCATCTGTTCTCTGGCAGGAGACTCCTCTGTCTGGAGGGGGCCAGACCCGCGGGAATCGTGAATGGTGGTGAGATGGGCACGTGGTAGGGTCAGCAGCTCCCAGCACTCCAAGGCCATGGTGGCCTCCTCCAAGGGGACCAAATTCTGTTCTCTCGGCAGCACAGTGGCTGGAGGTGATACTGGGCCCCTGTGCAGAGAGGATGCTGGGTGGTGGGGGCTGCTGGCTGTGAGCAGAAGTGAGGCCATTCCAGAGAGGGCTGGTGAGGGAGTGGCAGGTGGAGCCTGGCCTGGTGGGTGACCCAGAGGTGGGTTTGTGTGAAAGCCCCTCTGTGTGCATAGCGCTTCACACTTTCTCAACCATTCCTGCATTTCACTTGTTCAGCAACTACTCCACGAGACAGATGGGATCATCCCTGGTTTACTGTTGATGAAACTGAGACTGGGAGAGGTGGGGTGATGGACCAAAGGCAGCTGTCTTGTGGAGCCGGGGTGGCGGGGGACATGGCTGACCCCTGCCTGGGGTGGTGACGGAGGCTGCTGTGCGGAGCGGGCGGGCAAACAGCCACGGGAGCCAGGAGGCCAGCGGGAAGCCCGCCATCCCCTCTCTCGCCGGTAACCTTGGCCAGTCACCAAACCTTTGTGAGGCGCGGTTTCCTCGTCTGCAAAATGGGAATACCGGCACTGCCTGCCACACAGCTTGTAAGGATCAAAGAAAACATGATAAAAAACGACCATGCTGAAACCGAATGCCTTGTCCAGAAGAAGTGCTCCGTGAGCAGTGACTTGAGTCATGAGACAAGGCCCCAGCCCCGAGACATTTGCCCCTGGGGACTCCTTGGGACAATGAGGCCGCCCAGGGCCTGCTTGGGCAGATGGGAGCGAGCCTGAGGCTGAGAGAGAGAGAGAGAGAGAGAGAGAGAGAGAGAGAGAGAGAGAGAACGAACTGCTGGCCCCCCGCAGGGCTGGGGCCAGCCGTGGGTTCCAAGGGCCCCAGGCTGCTTAGTCAAGCCACCCGGACGGCCCTGACCCTGGGCACCCTCACGGCCAGTTCCCGCGTGGTGGCCCTGGCTGCTTGGCGTCATTATCATTCCTCCTGCATGTTTTCTCCCGGTTATTTATTTTTCTGCAAGGAAGGAATGTGGGGAATTTACCGCAGGGCTCTGGCCTTCGCTTTGGCGGCCTCTTCTAGAAGAAGGAAGCCACCGAGACAGAGGGCAGAAGAGGCCTGGCCGGCCCTGACGCCTGGGCAGGGGGCAGTTATGTAACCCCCCAGAGGCGGGCAGATGCCACAGTGCTGTTGGTCCTTGGGTGAGAGCCTTGCAGTTACATAGCCGCCGCAGAACCCTGTGGCGCCACCTCCCCTGTCTCCCCCCACATTTTTCCCAGCCTCAAACGTCTCTTCCTCTGCAGCTGGTCTTGATTTGGGGTGTAGCGCGTTTGGGAATGGGGTGGAGATTACCTTGAGCCTTCTAGCTTCTGCTGAGCTGTCCCCACAGCTTGAAATGCCTCCTCATCTCCATCTTTCAAGACCTAGGGCCTATGCCACCCCTTCCAGGAAACCTTCCTGGACTGCTTCATCCTAATTCTTCTCTCTCTCAGGCTCTGCGTTCTCCCTTTCACTTTTTGGTGGCATCTCAGGAATTTGAGATGTCAGCTCCCGCTTCACCCACAGATTTATTGCTCTTGCCTTCTTTCTTCCCCTTGTACCCCAAGAACCACCCTCTAGATCTCTGATCTAGAGTCTAGGTGAACCTTAGATCTAGACAATTCTAAAACTGGTCTCCAGGGAGGAATGGTGGAGTGGAATATGAAGGTGGGACCGTGGGAGGACCCGTCCTTCAGTGGCTTATTTAGCCAGTACTTACCCCACCCCCACCTATGGGTGCCGGCTTTCACTGGGCCTAGGGGCCTTTAGAGAGGATGGGGACTAGCTCTGGCCCTGGGCTGGCACAAGGCTGGGAGAAGGTCTACCTTTTTGGGAGGCTCAGGGTGTGCCAGGCCCTGGGACCCCAGGCTGACCTGAGCCCGCCCTGCCTGTGGAGGCAGGTGTGGCGAGACCTCCACGCTCTGCCCTGGCTTGCCCCCTGCTGTCTTCTGGATGATGTGTTTTCTCTGGAAGGGCGGGTGTGGCATGGCGGTGCCTTCTGTGATCCCCAGGCTTGCAGGGGGTGGGCTGGGGAGAGCGTGGCCCAGCAGGAGGGGCTTGGCCAGTGCAGGGTTGGTGGGGCTGGGATATCCTGGGCTGGACTCAGCTTTCTGGGAGCCCCTCGGTGTGCGGATACCTGACTCCACCTGCCTCTCTCTGGGTTTCCATTCCCAAGTTTCTGAAAACCTCCTGATTGAAGATTAGTGACCGGGCCAGCAGAGCAGGCAGGAGGGGGCTGAGGCTCCTGGCCCCTGGCTGGGACCCCGTAGTGAGCAGGACGTGTGGCCTGTGGGAGTGGCGCCGGGTCAGGCCTGCGCCAATGGGAGAGCCCTGGCCTTGGTTTCCCCACTCCTCCACCTCTGCCCTGCCTGGTGGCCACACACAGAGAGGTTCTGCCAGCCCGCCCCCCGTCCCCCCCAAGCTTTTCTCACCTGCTGTTTCCCCCAGCCCCTCTTCTGCGCTGAGGCCTGGGGCCAGGTGGAGCAGGGAGGAACACTGATCCAAGAGTCTTGGTGGAGGACAAGAGCTTCTTGGAAGAAGTGGCAGTGGGGCTGGACCTGGGTGGGAGTGTGGGAAAGTGAGTGCGCTTGTGGGTGGAACCGTCCGGAAGGAAGAGCCCAACTGGGATCAGTCCAACTGCCGGGTTTCAGCTCTACTCTGCCCCTTGCAGCCTCACTCCCCTTATCTATAAAATGGGAACAAGGGACCTCCCTTGAGAGCTGCTGTGAAGATTAGATGAGAAAGGGCCTGGAAACCCTGGCTGGGCAGCATCGGGAGTTCTGGGACGTTTGCGACCACCGTCCTCATGGGCTTCTGACTGACGTGCGTGTGGCCGGTGGTGAGGGGAGGGATTGAGAGTAAGGCCTTGGAGGTCCTGGTCCTCAAGGGTCTTGCAGACTCTGGGGGAAGGTAAGACCAGAGCCTGATTGATACAGGGTCAAACCTGTGATGGGCCCTGGCTGGGCTTGGCTCCCAGTGCGCTGTGTGGCCGGCTGCGTGACCTTCAGCGAGTCACTGCCCTTCCAAGCCACTGTCTTCCCTACTGTGGGGATGAGGGGAGCGCCGGCCCCGCGGGGGACCATGAAAGGGAGCGAGTGAGGGTCTGTTGTGATGCTGGGCGTACGGGGTGACTTGGATGAAAATGGACAATATACAAAGCAAAGAGGTTGTGATGCTGGGGACGAAGAACTGTGGCTCAGGGAAGGCTCTGGAGGGGCTGGGGGCGCCGAGCGGAGGGGTGGAGGGATGGGGCCTGTCGGGAGGAGGTGAGAGAAAGGTGTGGGGGCAGCAGTGGAAACCACGCCCCTCGACCAACCCCCCCACTGTGGCCAAGGCTCAGCAAGGAGGGCCCGCGGGCAGGCCCGAGGTTAGGGGCTTTGAATGCCAGGATGGGGACTCCTCTCTGGTTCTTCCACGTCCCGAGGAGGCAGCAGAGGGCTCTGAGCGGGAATGAGGCATGAGTGGAGCCAGGAGGGAGGAAGATGGAGCTGGCAGCACGGGGCGGTGGATTGGCGGGGGAGAGGCTGGGGGTGGAGAGGCCGTTTAAAAGGCTGTTGCAAAATCGGTTTTCCTGATAAAGAGCCGGGCTGAGTCATCTGTGGAGGAGAAAAGTCATATCCAGCGCCTCCGTGTTGCTGTGGATGTGGGATTTTCCTGACTCCAGCAGCCGGGCAAGTGGCTGCCTCTGCTGGAGGCTTTGGGCACTGGGGCCCGCAGGCCACGGAGGCCTCCAGGGCGAGAGGGCTGCGGTGCGGACCCGGCCGAGTGCGTAAGGTGAGGACCTGGAGGTGCCCTTGTGGCTGGGGGGGTGTGGCTTAGGACACGTGGCAGCCCCTCTCTGACTCAGTTTCCCCTTTGGGCATCAAGAGAGAGGTGTACGGTGCTTTCTGCAAGCCTGTGAGTGCTGGGCAGGGCTCTGCCTGGGAGTCCTCTCCTGTGGCCACGTTCCTTCCCACCCAAGTCCAGACGATGCCACTCCCGGGGGAGTCTGGCTGCCCACCGGGGCAGGCTGTGTGTGGCACTGCAGGGATGGGAACTCCCCAGGGCACAGAGACTGTCGTTTCCTCCTCCCAGTGGGAGGATTGGGGCAGGGGCTGACGAGGTGGCCGGGCCATGACTCAGGCCCCGTCATCTTCCTGCCCCCGGTGAGCCAGGGGTTGTTCAGCCCCAGACACTGGTTCCTTCCTGACCTCCCCAGGGGGGCAGTTTTCCCAGCCTGATGACCTCTCCTGTTGCCAAGACACCGGACAGCCACAATGGGCCGCCGTGAGCCAGCCCCTGTTTCTGCCTGGCTCTCTGTCCCTCCCGCCCCTCCCCACCCGGGGCCTGGACACTCCCATTGACGGCAGGGCAGCCGTGTGAAGACGCATTTCCTTGAATTCTCCTGTCCTGACCTCCACCTCTGGCCTCCCTTCCCCTGCCCCGCCTCCAGCCAGCAGGCCCTCGGTCCTTACAACCGGTGGAGACAGAGCAGGCAACTGTCCATGGAGGGGGACAGGGGTGGGGAGCGGGCTTGTCCCTGCCTGCGCCAAACTAACACTGGGGTCTCCTGACTCCCAACATGGCGACCTTTCCGCTCTACCAGTGCATCAGTCATTTCTACCTTAGTAAGAATCAGTCAATCAGCGCTTCCTCTGAGAGGAAGAAGGGAGGGAAAGCCTGCGTTGTTCCAGGCCATGGAGCATTCAGAGAAGAGGGGCCCGCTGAGGGGCACTGACCATGGGGTGAGGGAGCAGAAGGCTCTGGGGACCATCATCCAGGAGCTCTGAGGGCCCCTCCTTCCAGAGCCCTGGCCTGGGAGACAGTGGTTGGGAGAGGATACTGAGTTTGGATTCCAGCTCTGTTGCTCACAAGCCACGTGGCCCCGGGCAGGTCTCTCTGAGAAGGTTTCAGCCGCAAAATGGGCAGACTCACGACAGGGACACTGTGGAGACTGAACAACATCAAGGGCGCAGCGGGTGCTGGGGCTGCAGAGAGGCTCAGTCATGGCCACCCTCAGTCCACGGCTTCTCGCCCCTCCCCCGCTGCAGCATTGACCTTGTGGGGTCCAAGTGCCCTGACCCAGGCCGCCCTCCGACCCTTCCTCTCTGGAAGGCCTGTCTTCAGGGTGGCCTTCACAGATCCAGTCCCCTGAGTCAGACTTAGAGGCCTAGGTGGGGGTGGCACTGTGATCTGCACGGGTGCTAGCCACAGCCAGAGTGGGAGCTCCGAGGGGTGTCTGTCCCGGGCCCTTGGCTACCTCCCCCCAACCCCCGACACCAGGGAGCACAATCTGGACATCACCAGAGGGGACAGTTCCCTGGTCTGGGGACCTTTGGACAGAGCCGCCCGGTGCCCTGCCACCAGGGATTTGGTACCGGCCGTTAGCCAGGCCCCTTCCAATCAGCTTTGCCCGTGCAGGGTGGCAGACGGCACCTGGCTTGCTGGCTGGGTCTGATCCAAACCTCCTGCCGAATTCCTTCTCCGTGGAGTCATTGTGAAGCAGGGGACGGGCACGGGCGCTCTCCTGGGAGGGCAAGCCTGTTCTGCTGTTCCTCTTGTCCCAGCACTGCGACTTGGGGGCGGCTCAAGCTCAGAGTGCTGGTGCGGGCATTAGCAGCCCAGCTGTGAGGGGAGGTTGGTGGGGCCAGCAGACCCGGTCCCGGCTCACGTCCTCCTCTGTCACTTGCCCTCCAGGCCGGCTTAGCTCCAGGGGCTCTCATGCTCTGGCACTGGAGGTTTTGCTGAACCTGTGGACTTTTTTCCAGCCTGGGGATGAAGCTGAGGCAGAGAAAGGCAGGGACTTCGAGAAAGCCTGAACCAGTAGACACTGATGCGCTTTCCAGGAGCCGCACAACCGTGGGAACCGGCCAGCCAGTCTGGCATGCTCTGAGGTCCCATAGAACCGGGTGTGAAGCAGCTCTACTCCCTTCTGGCTCTGTGACCTTGGACAGCTCACTTTACCTCTGAGCCTTGGTTTCTCATTCATAAAATGTGCATAATCGTAGATTGGCCTCATAGGGTTGTTGTGGGAATGACCTCGTGGGTGTAACGGGCATGTATAGGTAGACGGTAAGTGCCCAATTCACGTTGGCCGCTATTGCTGCAGCCTGTGCTAAGAAACTTTGGCAGGATGAAGGCTGTTTCTCCTGTCCTGTGGGGATGTGACCTGGAATCTCTGCAGGGCTATGGGGCTGGGAAGAGAGAGCTTTCATCTGTGCGGCCCTGGGGGGTGCAGAACCACATCAAGAGGAGGTTGTAAGTCCATGTGCTGGAGCCAGCCGCTTTGTAGCTGAGGAATGTTAATTGGTGGAAGGCACTCCTGGGGTGGTGAGCTCATGTCACTTGAGCAGTGAGCAGAGACTTGCACGCTCAGGGGTGTGGCTTTGGGGATGCCAGAGTGTGGGGGTTGGACCCGGGACGGCCACCACTGAAATCCTGGGGTTCTGTGTTTTGGGGCAGTAAGCTCTCCCTCCCCATCACCCTGGAAACTCCTGCTGTTTCACCTTCAGGACCCCAATCTAGGGAGTGCATCTCCTTTGATGGAAGAAGACCCCCGCCCTTCTCCAGGGAGTAGAGTGGGAACCAGTTGCCAGCTCATCCCGGGGTGGCATGAGCCCTCTGCCTGTCCACCGGGCTTGGCAGCAGTCAGCCTCCGGTGTTCACGGCCTCACTCTGGCCCCAGCCCTAACATCAGGTGCTGTGCCCGCCTTTCTCGGGAGCCTGAGCTCCGAGAGGTGCAGTCCTTGCCAGGGCCCACCACAGCACACAGCAAGGCGTGGACTCGGGCCAGGGGGCTCGTTTCGACACAAAGCAACAGAGATGGCACTACAGGAGCTGAGCAACTCTTGGGCCATCTGCGTGGCTGGTGACCCCCCCCCACACACACAGTCGTCCTCCCCGGGGGGAGCAGCCGGGTGAGATCCTTCCTCTTTCTGGATGGGGTGATCCAGACAGGAGAGGGGTCCTGTGGAGGCAGCAGGTGTCATGGAGGAGGGGCTGTGTGCTCCTGCTGTTTCTAGCAGGTGGAGGAAAAGCCAGGCCCTGATGGGAGGGGGGGCAGAGGGAGGTTGGGCAGAAAGCCTGTGGCTCCACGTGGGCCTCCTTGCTGACTCCAGTGTGGTCGTCACAAGGCTCTTCCCTGGACCTCAGTTTCCCCGTCTGTAAAGCAGGATGGTGGTAAAAGTGCCTGTGTAAGGGCTCTTCCAGCTCTAATAGCCCATGAATTCTGAGCCCCGCTGGCAGGACGCCTAGACAGACTGTCCCTGGAGACCTTTCTGCCTGCCATGGCCAGCGCTAATGAGGCCACAGTGGGGAGGGCAGGGTCAGATTCCTCAAGAACTAATTAGCCTCCCACAGGAGGGAGGGAGGCTGAGAGAGGGAGGGGTCCTTTCAGCCTCTGACAGAGCTCCTGGCCCTGACCACAGGCTGATCCGTCCACTCGTCTGTCGGTTCATCTGTTCATTGTTCATTTATTATTCAACAAGTATAATTTGAGCAGCGACCGTGTGCCAGCTGGGCACTGGGAAGAGAATGGTGGCCCACAGTGAACTTACAGATTAACAGGAGACTGACCTCAGCCTGATCCCTGACCTCAGGCCCCAGACTGAACCCCAACCCCCTTCTGACTAAGTCCCTGCACATATTTTAAAGGGACCCTTTGGGATGAGCACAGAGTTCCATGGGCTGTGGGCCCAGGGCGAGCTGGTTCTGGCTCCAGCTTTGCCATCCACAGCTGTGTGACCTTGGGTCAGTTACTCATGAGTCTCTGAACCTCCATTTCCTCTTCGGTAAGGCATGGGCACATAATGCTTGCCTCATAGCTGTTCTTGTGAGGATAAAGTGAAAGTGAAAGAATGCAGTGTTTTAGTGTAGTCTCTGCTGCAGTTAGCCTGATTTATTACTTTTCTTTCTTTCTTTCTTTCTTTCTTTCTTTCTTTCTTTCTTTCTTTCTTTCTTTCTTTCTTTTTTTCTTTCTTTCTTTCTTTTTTTTTTTGAGTTGGAGTCTCTGTTGCCCAGGTTGGAGTGCGGTGACACGCTCACAGCCACCGCAGCCTCAACCTGCGGGGCTCAGGCAATCCTTCTGCCTCAGCCTTCCAAGTAGCTGGAACTACAGGCATGCGCTACCACGCCCAGCTTATGTTTTGATTTATTGTAGAGATGAGATCTCAACAAGTTGTCCAGACTGGTCTCGAACCCCCAGGCTCAGGCAATCCTCCCACCTCGGCCTCCCAAAGTGCTGGGATGACCGGCTGAGCCACTGTACCTGGCTTTATTACTTTCCTAGTTAAAAATGTCTTTCTAAGTGATTGTTTAAATACTGATGGGAAGACATTCTGGAAGGATGTAGAAGAACATCGGTTCCTGTTGTGGTGAGGAGTGATGAGGATGGAAGGCACTTCTGATTGTACCTTTTTATGTTTTAATTTTTAGACCATGGGAGTATGTTGCTTGTCCTAAAAAGTGTATTCGTGACATCTCTCTATGGAGTCAAAGTAAATGCCTCTGAGTTTGAAAGTGGAGGCTGGGTACAGTGGCTCATGCCTGTAATCCCAGCTTTTTGGGAGGCCAAGATGAGAGGGTTGCCTGAGCCCACAGGATTGAAACCAACCTGGGCAACTTGTCGAGACCTCATCTCCACAATAAATCAAAAAACTAGCCGGGCATGGTGGCACTTGCCTGTGTAATTCCAGCTACTTGGAAGGATGAGGCGGAAGGATCACCCGAGCCCAGCAGGTCGAGGCTTCGGTGGCCATGAGCATGCCACTGCACTCCAGCCCAGGTGACAGAGCGAAAAGAAAAAAGAAAGAAAAAAAAAGGTGGAAAGGACTCTAAGAAAGACACGCCGTGTTCTGGGTGCATTTGCACGCCCTGTAGTGTGCTGGGTGCCCACCGTAGGGCGAGCACAGCGTCGGGGGGCCAGGTGAGAGTGACCCGAATTCATACAAGGTCACTGCCCTTAGAGTGATGCTCTCGGTGAGCAGTCAGATAATGCACAGGGAAGTGTGATGAAGGCCATTTCCAGATGTGGTGAATGCGGCCCAGAGAGACTGAGTTGAAAGGACCACTTGAGACCAGAGCTCAAGGCTGCAGTAAGCTAGGATCACACCACTGCACTCCTGCCTGGGCAACAGAGTGAGAGTCTGTCTCAAAAGAAAAGTTTTTAAAATTAGCCAGGTGTAGTGGCACATACCTGTCCTAGCTGCTCAGGAGGCTGAGGTGGGAGGATCGCTGGAGTCCAAGAGGTTGAGGCTGTAGTGGGATATGATCACAACCCTGCACTCCAGCCTGGGCCACAAAGAGAGGCCTCATCTCAAGATAATAATAATTTTTTAGTTGGGGTGAATGCTATAAAGAAAATAAAGCAGATGGGAGAGGAGCAGGGAAGGCCCCTCCAGAGGTGACATTCCAGCTGAGAGCCGAGCGCAAGAAAGAAGCAGCATGGAATGCCACGGGGGAAAGATTATTCTGAGCAGCGAGAACAGCAAGTGCCAAGGCCCTGGGGCAGAAACACACTTGGCATTTTCAAGAAACAGAAAGCAAGCCAGTGTGGCAGAGGCTGGTGAGAGAGGAGATTGGTGGGTGAGGAGCTGGGAGTGGTGGGCCCCGACATCCAGGGCGAGGTGTTTGTACTCTGGTCGGTAAAGTGCTTTATCGACAACCTTCAGGAGAATCCACATGAAGGACCAGTTAATTCTGAAAGGATCGTCAGGGAAGGCTTCCCAGAGGAGGTGGCATGAGCTGGGCATGTCTGTGAGGAAGGCTGATTCTAGGAAACAGGGAGTAAAGGTCAAATTCCAGAGGGAAAGGTCCTCTGTGGGAAGGACTCGGGTGACCGTCTGTCCGTCTGTCTGGGCGGGCACCTGGGGACCCTTGTGTTCCCATTGCTAACTGGGCTCTGTCCCTCTCTACAGCACTGGGCCGGAGCGCCAGCCTCACTGAGAGGGATTTGAAGGAGGCCAAGGTGCGGAGCCAGCAGATCGCGGCCCAGCTGACCACCCCGCCCAGCTCCAACTCCCGTGGCGTCCAGCTCTTCAACCGGCGCCGGCAGAGGGTGAACGAGTTCACCTTGGAGAGCCGTGGCCAGCGGGGACAGAAGCCCAGCCCGGGGTCCCTCGGAGCACCGCCCGCCAGCCCCGCAGGCCATGCCCCAGGGCTCGGCCTGAGCTGCCTCCCACCGCCCAAGCCAGGCGCCCCCAGGGCCCCTCGTCCCCAGAGCCCCGACCGTGGGGCCCCTGGCCACAGCATGGAGGGCTACTCGGAGGAGGCCAGCCTGCTGCGGCACTTGGAGAAGGTGGCCAGTGAGGAGGAAGAGGTGCCGCTGGTGGTGTACCTGAAGGAGAACGCGGCACTGCTGACGGCCAACGGGCTCCACCTGGGCCAGAGCCGCGACGCGCCGCCCTCCTGCCCGACGCCCCCTCCCACCGAGGCCCCCAGCCCGGCCGCCGATGTCAACCAGAACCTGTCGTCCCCCAGCACCACGCCCGCCCCACCCGCTTCAAACAGCAGCCACAACCCTCCGGCCCCCGATGTCAATCAGAACCCGCCGGTGACGAGCGTCCCACAGGGACTGGCACTTTCTGGTGACGAGCGGAACTCCTCAGAGGCCCAGCTCCCACCCCACAGCACGGCACCAGCTTCCACCCCTGGCAGCGTGTGCGCCAACGGGCAGCCCCGGGTGCCGGCCGAAGAGGTGAGATCCAGCACGCTCTTGATCGACAAGGTGTCGGCCCCACCGGCCGCCACCGGCATCTTCTCCAGAGAAGTGGCTGCCATCCCCAGCTGCAGGCCCCTGGCCTCCGAGTACACGTCCAGCTCCCTGCTCATCGACGTCCAGCCCGACGCCATGGTGGTGTCAGCAGACCAAGAGCTGATTGGGCGGTCGGCGGCCACCATGCCCTCCAAGGTGTATAGCGAGGTGCACTTCACGCTGGCCAAGCCCCCGTCGGTGGTCAACAGGACGGCCAGGCCTTTTGGGATCCAGACGCCAGAGGGGCCCAGCCAGCTGGAGCGGAGCCCCATGCTAGAGAGGCGACATCTTGGGGAGAAGGCGCCAGCCCCGCAGCCCCCCAGCGTGGCAGACAGGAGCCCCCGGCCCCAGAGACATGTCATGGCTCACAGCCCCATGGTGGAGAGGAGGCTGGTGGGGCAGCGAAGCCCCATCCCGGAAAGACGCCCCCTGGGGACCTTCACCCCGCCCCCCACCTACGCGGAGACCTTGTCCACAGCCCCTCTGGCGTCCCGGGTCCGGTCTCCCCCCTCCTACTCAGCCCTGTACCCCAGCCCCGACCCCAGGCCTTCGTACCTGAAGGGCCAGGCGGCTCCCGCCAGCAAGACGGGCATCCTGGAGGAGTCCATGGCCCGCCGGGGCAGCCGGAAGGCCATGTTCACCTTCGTGGAGAAGCCCAAGGTGGCCCCGAACCCGGACCTGCTGGATCTGGTGCAGACAGCTGACGAGAAGCGGAGGCAGAGGGACCAGGAGGCGGGCGTGGAGGAAGAGCCCTTCGCCCTGGGCGCTGAGGCTTCCAACTTCCAGCAGGAGCCGGCCCCTCGGGACAGGGCCAGCCCCGCGGCTGCAGACGAGGCGGTCCCCGAGTGGGCCTCCTGCCTCAAGTCGCCCCGCATCCAGGCCAAGCCCAAGCCCAAGCCCAACCAGAACCTCTCCGAGGCCTCCGGGAAGGGGGCCGAGCTGTACGCCCGGCGCCAGTCGCGGATGGAGAAATACGTCAT
>NW_007251116.1:263197-264983 GCF_000164805.1 Carlito syrichta | reverse complement strand
CCCGGAGCCCACCAAGCCCCCGTTCCAGCTGCGGCCCTCGCTCTTCGTGCTCTCGCCCGTCAAGGAGCCCACGCAGGCCTCGCCCCGAGCCGCCTCGCCCGCCAAGCCCCGCTCCCTCGACCTGGCGCCCAGCCTGCCCAAGGCAGGTCTCCCGCCGTCCCCGGCCCTGCCCCGGGCCTCACGCTCCTCGCCGAGCCTCTACGCCTCCCCCTGCCAGGATGGCCTGCAGCCCGCGGCCGTGAGCCCCCCCTATGGCAGCGACATCTCCCCGGTGTCCCCCTCCAGGGCGTGGTCTCCCCGAGCCAAGCAGGCACCCAGGCCCTCCTTCTCCACCCGGAACGCCGGGATCGAGGCTCAGGTGTGGAAGCCTTCCTTCTGCTTCAAGTAATGGCCCTGGGGTCCCACTGCCGTCGAGGCCCCTCCCCGAGGGCCGGGTGGATAGCAGATGTGGCAGCGGGCAGCGCAGAGCAGAGCAGGGACCGGGGAGTCTGTGGCTCAGTGTTGGTGGCTGCCGTCAGCTAGCCTGGGACCTTGGGCAAGTCGCCTCCCCTCCCTGAAGCCAGCTGCCCCTTCCCGACCACTGGGGCCTGGACTCCGCGTCTGAGTGTGGGGGCACGGGGAGAGAACCCTCGGCTGGTCCTCTGGTACCTTGGGCGGAGGGATGCCGGAGCGCGTGTCCAGCGTCTTGCTGGGGGTGGCCCAGAAGGGGGTCCCCCCGGGACTTCTGGAGCTAGCGGCTGCGGGTCTACCTCCTCAGCCCCTCCAGTGGGCCTCCCCCGTGAGGCCTGTGCTCCTGGTTCCTTTTTTCCTGCTGCCGGACCCTCCCCTCCACGGCCTGCCTCTCCGCCTCTGCCTCCCCACGCTGCCGTCTCCTCCCCGCGGCTCAGGAGCCTCCTGGCCGACTCCGCCTTGCTGCCGCCCTGCGCTTCTCTTCCGCCCTCTCCAAGGCCCGGCCCTGCTGTAGGGACGCTCCTGGACCCAGACCCCAGTCCAGGCTGCCCCTGGCTTGCCTTCCCTGTCCCGGGTGGCGGGCATCCCAGGGCATCCCTAGAGAAGGAGAGCCCCGTGGGAGACTGCGCAGAAGTGGATGTGCCAGGGAAAGCGCCCCCAGCTGTGCAGCCACAGGCTGTTTTGGTTTCAGCCAAGGTCTGCCTGGATAAAAGAAGCCACCTCTTGGCAGTGCAACAGCCTGGGGGAGAGGCAAGGGAGGAAGGTCTGGTCCCATCTCAGCCTCTGTTCGCTGTGTGACATGACCAAGTCCCTTCCTTTCTCTGGGCCTCCATTTTCTCTTGTATATATGAGGGTCCTTCGAGCCAAAGCAGTCTGTGAGGATTGAGAGACTAGGCTGAAGCCTGGGGAGAAAGGCCTCATAAGTGTCGAGATTGTCCCCTGGGAAGAGAGGAAAAGGAGATGGGCAGGGGCTGAAGACAGAGGGAGTTAGCTGGCTCTGAGCTTAGCCTGGCAAGGGGGTGGCTGGAACAAGCTGCCACAGGGTCAGGGGTGAGAAGCCCGGGCTGGGTTGGCGAGGGACAGCCTGAAGGCATGGGAGCCTGGCACTGGCTGGGGACGCATGGCAGCTCAGCGAGAGGGGACGGAGGAGGCCTTAGTGTGTTAAGAAAAATCTGGGGGCTGAGGTGAGTGGATTGCCTGAGCCTGCGGGTTCGAGACCCGCCTGGGCAGCGAGACCTCATCTCTACAATACATCAAAAAATCAGCCGGGCGTGGTAGCGCATGCCTGTAATTCCGGCTACTCGGAAGGCTGAGGCAGAAGGATCGCAGGAGCCCA
>NW_007251116.1:259124-262770 GCF_000164805.1 Carlito syrichta | reverse complement strand
CTGTTTTCTCTCCTGTCCTCAATACACTCTGCCTCAAATCTGTCTTGCTTCTTTCTTTCTTCCGCGCTGCTGGGGGTCTGGGCTCTGTCCTCCTCCCTGATTCCCGGGAAGTAGGGTGGAACAGCCTGGTGACTGTGTGTGCAAGCGTGGCTGGAGCTCACGTGTGTGTCTTTGGTGTGTCTGGAGCTCACGTGTGTGTCTTTGGTGTGTCTGGAGCTGCAAGGTACAGGTGTATGCCTGGTGTGGAGGCGAGGGCTCCCTTCCTTCCCGGGACAGCACTGGAGAACCAAAGCCTTGCAGATCACCGTCTTGTATTTTCTGCTTCCAAAAACGCACTGCTCTTCGAGGCCAGGTATGTTAGGCTCTTTAAAAATGGTACGGAAACCCCTCAGCCAGAGTGGTCACTCTCAGCCCCCTCCTACCGCATTCTCTAAAGCTGGCATTTCCCACATTTGTCACGTCACCGCCTGGCTCCTGACACGACTGAGTGTCCGCCCTGGTGGAGAGGAGAGAAGTGCCAGGGAGGGTCGAGGAGAGATGGGTTTTAGCCCTGGCTCTGTGTCTGACTTGTGTGTGACCTTAGACAGCCTCTCCCCCATCTCAGGGCCTCAGTTTCCCCTTTTGTACAGGAACAGACTTGCCAGAGGTTTGCCGCGGGCGGTCCAGGTCTGACTCAGCTCGTGCCTATACCTCACACGCTTGCCCTGCTTTGGGGCGGTGCTGGGTGGAGGGGGTGCCACTGTCTAAACTTTCACCCGCTGCACTTCCAAGGAGTGCTGATGCCACAGGTGCATCAGGCAGTCTTCCAGAAAGGGAACAGTTCTGATTTCCTGCGGCCTTTCCGTGGTGCCCCCACCCCCCAGCACACACAGGCAGTGTCTGTGCACAGCTCCAGCAGACAAGGAACCGCTTACCCTGCCTTCAGCCTGCCTGCCCTGTCGGCCGTTGTTGCACAGTCCTGGCTAAGTTCAGTCACTCCTCCCACGTGTTGGCCCGGGCATTCCGCCTGTGACCCCCAAAGGCAGAGATGATGCTTCAGAGATTCTCAGAGTTGTCATAGCTCCCTGCCCCAGCCTGCTTCTCCCCTGGCTGGAGATCCCGAGCTCCTCTGCCCCGTGGTTGTCACCCGGCGTGGCTCAGCTCTGGACCCATGCCCTGCTCGGGTGGCACTGTGGTTGGATGCTGGGACACGCCTGAGCCCATCCCAGCTTGGCATTTGGCCTGGAGACTCTGGTCTCAGCCTCTAGTCCTGCTGTCCGACCCCGGGGCTGGGACCTCTCTTCCACCCTTCCCCCCGCATGATGGGGTCTGCCTCTCTCAGCGGGCCTGACAGAACACTTCCTGGGATGTGTCACTGACACAGCAGCTCCCAACATCTCTGGCTCATGTCTACACAAGCCAGACCCAGGATAAAAGAGGCAGTTCGCACGCTGAGCCTCGATGCCCCTGCCTGATGAATGGGAGCTTCACTGTCCCACGGCATCTCTGAGGGTCACCCCAGTGTTACCTTCCCCTGAGAGTCCTGTCCCAGCTGTGGTGTGCAGGCCCTAGGGTGAAGAGCTCCAATTCCTCATTCAGCAGCTGCTAAATTCTGACTGGAGAAAACACGGCTTGTGTCTACAGTTTCCCTGTGATTGGGAAGAATTAGGATCTCTGGCTTGGTTGTGGCTGGTCACCAGAGAGCAGATGGATCTTGTGGCTGGTTCTGGCTTTGATTGGGGAGGAGGCACGGAATGGACGGGCTATGTCTGGGCTCTGAAGGGCGAATGCCGAGGAATGGGGCTGGACGGGGAGGCCACGTCTATGGGTAGCTGCTGGCATCCGATGGGTTGAGAGGGTCAGGAGGTGCGTGCTAGGCATGACTTCTGAGCCCTGCACTGTAACCCAGCTCAAGCTGCCTAGACATGTATGTGGTTGTGAGAGGACTGCAGATGGTTGACACAGACACATGCTTGCGGGTGGGCAGAACATACCTGTGGTCATTTATGCCTCTGGGTTTCTTTTCACCATCAGGAAAATGGGTGTCACAGGATGACAATGAGCTGTGTAGACAGGACAGTCCTTAAGCAGGCAGGAAGCAGGCGTGGCAGTGTGGCGCAGAGCTGTCAGCTCGGCCTCCAGGCTGATCGCCGTCCTGGCCTCCCTGGAGCCACACTCTCCTCCCTGTCCGTGATGAGTCCAGGGATAGGAACAGTGCCCAACCCCTCCTTGCATTCCCATCTGGCGGGGAGTCTTCCTCCCTGCTCGGGCATCCCAGGAAAACTGAGGCGGTCACCATGGCAACCTGGCAGGGGGTTTGGGACTTAGATCTTTCACTAAATTGGACTTTAATAGTAATAATCAATGTTTTAAATTTTAAAGAGTTGAATAGCTAATACATCTATAGGGTTCAAAAGTCTACACTTACATGAAAACGAACACATTCAAAAGCCTTATTTCCACCTCCCTGCCCCAGCCTGCTCCCTGGCTGGAGAGTCTGGCTCTTCTGTCCCAGTGGTGTCACTTGGCTCGGCTCATGACTCTAGGGTGGCACTGTGGCAGGGTGCTGGGACATGCCAGAGCCCACCCTGACTTGGCATTTGACCCTGAGACTCTGGTCTCAGTCTCTTGATCTTCCCGTCTGGCCCTGGGGCCTCCCTCCCATGGCCTCTCCCTGAGTTGTGGGGTCTACCCGACGGAACACGCCCTGGGATGTTTCAGGACACACAGCAGCTCCCAGCATCTCTGCTGTGTGCCCCACTCCTGTTTAGTCCACTTCCCACGCTTGTTAGTTTCATGGATATCCTTCCAGTATTCTGTATGGCAATTCACATCTATGAGTGCCATGAAGTGCTTCCTCTCAAGGAATGTGCGAATACTCGGAATGCTCTTTCCCACGAGTTATCTCATTTAACCCTTGTAGTAACCCCGAAGGGTGAGTTCTGTTACCACGCCCCATGTTACAGAGGAGGAAACTGAAGCTCAGAGGGGTCAAGCGACTTGCCCAAGTTCGCTCAGTCCGTTAAGGAATCTGTCTCCAAAGTGAGCATCTTTAGGCACCAGTCGCGGCCTCCTGGTTACTGGCAGGAGCAGTCACCAGACAGCATGGGCTTAACACCTCCTGGGCTGAGAGTGTGGGCCTATGCGTTTTCTCACAGGCACCACCTCACTTGGTCGGTGGCTTTCCGTCTCTGCAGAATGGACGATTCCAGGCTGGGCACGGTTTCCCATGCCTGCAATCCCGGCACTTTGGGAGCCCCAGGCGGGAGGATTGCTTGAGGCCAGGAATTCCTCAGCCTGGGCAACATAGTGAGACCTCTACAAAAAGTAATTAACCAGGTATGGTGGTTGCAGCCCATAGTCCCAACTACTCAGGAGGCTGAGGCAGGAGGATCGCTGGAGTACAGGCATTCGAGGCTGCAGCGAGCTAGGGTCGCGCCACTGCACTCCAGCCTGGACGACAAAGCAAGACTCTGACCAGAAAAGGAAAAAAGGGGGGGTTCAGACCCGGCGCGGGGCGCCCGCACTAACGCCTGCCCCTCTGCTCTCTCCGCAGGCCGGCCGGGACAGCCTGCCCGCCTCCCCGCCGCGGACTCCGGGCGCGTCGCGGCCCCCGAGCAGCCTGGACGGCTGGACAAGCCCGGGGCCATGGGAGCCGCCGGGCCTC
>NW_007251116.1:247416-258596 GCF_000164805.1 Carlito syrichta | reverse complement strand
CCCCTGGAGAGCCCCAGAGAGAGGAGGTCAGGGCAGGGCAGCTCTGGGCCTGGGGAGGGTTAGGGACCCAGGCTGGAGTCCTCCCCCGCTCTGTCCCGTGTTGTGACTCTGGCAAGACCCTGCTCCGTCTGACCCTCAGCTTCCCCATCTGCTCACCGTGGCCTGGGCCAAAGCCATCTCCAAACACCGAAATCCCCCCTCCCACCAACACACACACCACACGCGTGCCTTGGGTGAGCCAGGGGCTGTGCAGATGGCCCCTAGACTGACCGCGCCCGGGTCGCCACGCTCCTCCCTCCCCTTCTGGCTCTGTTCTCTGGAGTCTGGCAAGCGGGCTGCTTAGGCGATTCTGGGCCTGTGTCCCATGGCCAGGCCCTGGCTTGACTGTCCGGCTCCCTGGCACCAAGTCCCCGGCAGGAGCAGCTGTTTTCCATCCCTTCCCAGACAAACTCTATTTTTACCACGGTGACCTTTAGAGAGGTCTCCCAGGCCAGCTCAAGGTGCCCTGCTGTCCCCTCTGGAGAGAAGAGGCAGGAAGAGTCTCCCCAAGTCCCTGTGGGGCTGCGTTCTCCACCCAGCTCAGGCTGTCCAGCGTCTTATCCGTAGCCAGATAAGGAAGAGCACTCTAAGATGATGGTTTCTCCAGGCCTTATCTGTCCCCTCGGGCCCATACATGGCTGGTTCTGGGCTCAAAGCTGAGCTGGGGACAGAGACATGGAGTGACCCCGTGGCTCTACCTGATGGCTCCCAGTTTGGGGCTGGCTGCTCTTTGGAGAGAGGGAGACAGAGTTCCTTGTTATGGGAAGTATGCAATCCATGGCATGGCCAGGATGCCTAGAGGAGATTCTAGCAGGGCATGGGATTGGCTCACATGACCTCTGAGGGCTCTTCTAGTCCTGGAATGCGTTCCATGGTCTTAGGAAGTGGGGGCAGGTGGTGGAGGATTGACTGGGCTTGAATTCAGGGGCAGATGAGCTCAGGTGGGTGAGGGATTGGGCCAGGGTCTGCCTGTGTTTCTGGCCTTCTAGGAAGTGCTCCTCTCTTCCATTTCAACCCTCAGTCCCAGGGTCCATATCATGCCTGGAAGAGTGGACACGATCCCACCCATTCTCTCCCATGGCACTTGGTCTTAGCTAATGCCTGGTGCTCATGACCTTGGGGAGCCTGGCTGCAGGCCCTCGCCTGTCCCTTAGACCTTGGTGACTTGGTTTCAATCCCCAAGAGGGACACCAGCAGCGATTTGGCTGGCCTAGAGGTTCAGGATATCAGCTTCAGGATACACTGGGGGCTGGCACTGGCTGAGGGGCAAAGGTATGCAGGGAAAGGCTGCCAGGATGTTGTTAAAGGCAGGGGACCATGTAATGTGGGGACTAACCAGCCATCGGGGTAGGAGGCGGGCCTGGAACCCCCAGTGAGGCCAGGGAAAGTCTGGGTCAGGATGGAAGATCGTCAGGGTTGAGGCCGGGTGCTTTGGAACAAAGGAATGATGCCAGAGCCTTCCTGGGGCCTAGGAAGTGGGGCACAGCTCCTGGTGGTGGGAAGCTGGAGGGCGCCCCTGCTCAGTTAATGATGAGTGACCCCATTGGCCAGAGCCCCCACCTGCTGAGGGTCCCTTGTAGTGTGGAAGCCTGCGGCCAAGGACCCTCCCAGAGAGGAGACACACGCGGGCCTCTGGCGGGGCAGTGGCATAGAGGACCTGCTGCTTCCACCTGCGTTCCCAGGGGTCCAGCAGGGGCAGCCCTGGGCAGCCGCGGTTCCCAAGCGTTCTCTGCTGCCATACCCCTCTCCTCTCCCCCCGTCCTCTCTGACCCCCCAGGCTCATTTGTGCCCTCCTCTTGCCCTTGTAGAATTCAGCTCTGGCCTCAATAAATGCTTCCTGCATTCTCCTGCCTCCTGTGTCATTCTCAGCTTTGCCTGACACCCTTCCCTTCTCCTGAGTATGGAACGGTCTGTGGGACCCTGGGTGGCTGGAAATATGGGATACACATGGGGTGGGAGCTTGGGAAGGAACAGCCATAGGAGAGATGGGGACAGCAGAAAAGCTTGAGGCCACAGAAATCCCTGCTGTCATTGACTAGCTTGGTGATACTGAGTGAGCCTTAGCATCCCCATCTGTATAATGGGGAGAGCTGAGCTAAGTAAAGTCTCAGGGTGGTTTTGTCCAGACCCTGACCACGGGGCACTGTCACCAGAGTGGGCAGAGCCAAGCTGGGTCAGGACCCAGCACTCTGGGGCTGCTTCCTCGTGGCAGGTTGGCACTCCAGGATAGGAAGAGGAGCCATTGTGAGCGGTCACAGCCAAGTCCAGGCAGTCCCAACGAGGTCGGGACCCAGGCCATCAGGAGTCCTCCTCTGGTGCCAGGAGTGTCCTTTGCCTGTACGAGAGCAAGCTCTTTCTTCCTCCCTGGAAGCCCAACCCCACTGGGGGACAGGAGGCGAAGCACAGGGTAGGCCATAGCAGAGTTCAGGCTTCTGTCCCCCCAGGACAGTCTGTGCCGATATAGGGACACAGGTGCCCACCCTGGACCCAGCGGCTTTGCCAGGTCCACCCTCCCGGGTGGGGTGAGTACCTCTCACCCAGCCTTCGTCTTCAGCTGGGTCCTGAGTGCGTGGCTCGCTGCCCCCTGGTCATCCCATCCTGGTCCCCAGACACCTCAAATCAAACCAAGTTCATCCAAAACAGGACTCAGCATCTGCCCCACCCTGTCCTGTCCTTCCCTCCCTGCCTGAGTCACCAGGCCAGAAACAGGGCAGTGGGCCTCCTCTTCTCGCCTCCTCGCCTCCCACACCGATCCCTCACCAGGACCTGGAGTTCTCCACACACCCCTCAACTCCGCTTGTCTCCATCCCCTGTCCCTGCCCTGGCCCAGCCACCCCCTCTCTCACCTGGGGCAGTGAAATCCTCCCGCCTCCAGTCCGGGCCCTCCAAGCGGTTTGCACCTGGCAGCAGAAAGATCTTTGGAAAATGCCAGTCCGACCACTCCACATCACCAGTCCTCTGTAAACTCAGTTTCCTCCCGCGGGGCCTGCTGGAATCCAGCCCCCGCCCATCTGTATGGGCTCATCTCTCAGCACTGTCCCCCAGCTCTGGCTCTACTTGCTGATCCCGGCCATCTTTATGCATGCCACGTCCTCTGCCAGCTATACCTGTGCCCCTTCTCTGCCCAGCAAACTCCCAAGCATCCTCCAAGTCTCAACTCCAACGCCTCCTCCTCTGGGAAGCCTTCCCGGCATCCCAGGCTGAGCTGGCAACTCCCTCCCCCGGGCTGTCCCAGAGCATTCCCCAAGCTTGTTTACGAGCTGAGTCTGACCTGGCCGACTCCTTGAGGACAGAGCCCAGCCTTATTTATTTTCAGTCCATAGAGAGAGGCTCAGGGAATGTGAGAAGGTGGAGGGAGAGGGGGAGAAGGAGACAGGCAGGAAGGCTGCAGAAGGAAGATAGAAAAGCAAGAAAGAAGAAAGGAAGGAAGAAAAGCTAAGGCAAGCGAAGATGCAGGGGCAGTTCATTCATTCATTCATCCATCCATTCAACAAATATCTGCTGAGTTGCTATCGGGCTCTGTTCTAGGCATGAGGATACACAGGTAACGAGCTAAGCTTCCAGCAGCTGACCTCCACATTTCCAGGTGACGTGGCCTGTGCACATGTGAGTGTGCACACATGGGTACAAGCCCTCTGTCTGCAAGGGCCTGCTGCCGGGCACCTGTCTTCCCAAGGGGCTGGTGCCTTTAGCATCTGGACCCAGCTCCCGTTGCAGCCCGGAATAAGGTTGTGACCCACGACAAGGCAGGAACGATTCTCGTCAGCTGAAGCCAGGGCAGGAAGCAGGGCACACTCTGCCCACTGACCGCTGACACGGACACCACTCAACTCAGCTGCCTGACAGAGGGGTTCATCTTGAGGCTTGGACTCTCCCTTCTCATCACTGTGGGTCCCACCTCTCAGGTACCAGGATCCTAGGGAAGCTGAGACACTTGGGGGGTACCCTTTCCCCGGAGGGAAGGGCCCCACAGAGGATCTGGGAGATCGGGGTCTCATGGGAGCCGGAGAGGCTAGGGCCTCATGAGAGCTTGTGGGATCTGGGAAGGTTGGGGCCTTGTGGAAACTGGGCTCCAGCATTGAGAGGCAAGGACCCCAAGCTCTAGGCTACCCTCATTCATGGGGAGAGGTGGCCAGGCTTAGAGATGGGGACAGGAAATGGACCAGAATCTTTAAGCAGCAGACGGAAGCAGCCTTCCTGTCTGTAAGTGAGGGAGCCTCCCAGCACCTGTGAATTTCTGCAAGGAGCATGTTTATCAAGAGACAGGTCTGCGGGCTGTGGAACCCTGCACGGTCACATCGGGTGTTCTCAGTCACCTCACGGCCCTCACCCCAAGTGCACGCAGACACTCTCGTGTTGGCATACAGCTTTGGGGGCTTGTGGATGCCCTCCAGCCCAACCACGGATCCCCATAATTCAGCCCAATGCCCCTTATGTTATAGAGACACAGAGCTGAAGAGCCCCTTGTTCACAGCTACAGAGGCTGTCAGGGCCAGCCATTGGATGCCTGGTCACCCAGCTGAGTGCTCACTGACCAAGGGCACCGGGTGGTGTGGAGGGTACACGCGGAGGCGGCAGATTGTTTTCTAAAGCAAGGGCATGTTGGTATGCGCCTGTAGTTCCAGCTACTTGGAAAAACCTAGAAGCAAAAGAGAGGGTGTCAGGGAAGGCGGTCAGTCAGGGAGCCCAAGGGTTCTGCCTCTTCTCCTGGGAGTAAGTTGGGGATCTTGGTCTGGGGCCTGTTGGGGTTCTCTGGGACTCTGGACCTCAAAATGATTTGTAAATCTCTTCCAAGATTCCTAGAAAGTGGCGTGAGATGCAAGCAGGGGTGGAGGAGAAGGAGGAAAAGGGGTGAGGGGAAGAGGAGCCATCCCTGAAGAGACAGTGCTTCCCTAGCAACACGGACACCAGCGAGGGTCATCTTGAGCACCTCCCTCTCGCTCCCTGGGCCTCAGGTTCCTCAGAGACCCCAAAGGCCCTTCCAGCTCAGATATCCCTTGTGTGTGACCCTGGGTGGGCCAAGGCTGTTTAGGGCTGGGGCGGGGTGGGCCAGGAACTTGGGGGATGTCTGGGGAGGGGGTGGTCGAGGGAGACATGGAGGCAGCCTGGCTCATCTCGGGGGTCTCTCCGCCCAGGATGATCCCCAAGGAGCAGAAGGGGCCGGCAACGGCAGCCATGGGAGACTTCGCTGGACCCGGTAAGGTGACCTGACCCCGGGTAAGGTTTCCTCAGACTCCGTCCTTTCTCAGTCCCAGATGGCACCCACTCTGGCCTGCTGGCCCCAGGCCTGGGTAGGCAGGCGTGTGTTCCAGGCCAGCCCCGAGAGAGACAGCCTGTGGGTCTGCTGCCTGGGCTAGGACACACCCAGAGGCATTGGGAGGGGTCCTGTCCTCATTCCAGAGACCCAAGAGCTGAGATTGAATGCCCAGGACTGGGCCCTAGCCCTGGCCCCAGCGAAGGCCTGACCTCAGCCCCAAAGGGAGCCCTGGGGGTTCTGTTTCCATTTCCTGCCCTGCCTATGGCCTCAAGCTCCTGGCACACAATTCCTTGTCTATCATGCTTGTGGGTCTCACCGAGGCCCCAGGACAGCCTGGAGCGGCCCAGATCCAGGGCTAGAGGCAGGGTGTGGAGAGTAGGGCAGGGCAACATGGGCAGGTTGCCCAGCTGAGCTCAAACCTTTCTACTTAAAAGCCGACTCATCAGCTGAGTGCGGTGGCTGAGGCCTGTCATCCCAGTGCTTTGGGTCAGCTCAGGGCAAGAGGATTGCTTGAGCCCAGTTCAAGGCCAGCCTGGACGACATAGTGAGACTTCATCTCTATGATAAATGAAAAAATTAACCAGGTGTGTTGGTATGCGCCTGTAGTTCTAGCTACTTAGAAGGCTGAGGCGGAAGGATCGCCTGAGCCCAGCAGGTCGAGGATGCGGTAGCTGTAAGCATGCTACTGCACTCTAGCCTGGGGGACAGAGTAAGACTCCCAACTCAAAAATAAAAAGGAAGAAAAGAAATCTGAGTCTCACCGCCTAAAAACAGCCATTGTAAAGGAATAATAATAAAAGCACCCCCGTCGGTGCTCACCCAGTGTCAGGACTAGGCAAAAGCTTTCGTTCCTTCTGTCATAACCCTCACAGCAGCTCGGTCAGGTGGAATGGTGGTCACACCAGGCAGGTAGCAGAGCTGCGACTCAGCACTGGGTTTCTGTCTCTAGGGCTGTTTCTTTACTATATGGTTATACAGTAATGTAACATAATGATAGCACATCCATTTTCTATTTTACTTTTATGTATTTATCTTTCACCAGGCCTCACTCTGTCACTCAGGCTGGAGTGCAATGGCATGATTATGGCTTACTGCAGCCTTCTCAGGTGATCCTTCTGCCCCAGTGAAGTGTGAGTACTGGAACTACAGGCACGCGCCACCACACTTGGCTTATTTTTTTAAGAGATGAAGTATTGCTATGTTGCCTGGGCTGGTCTTGACCTCCAGAACTCAAGCAATTCTCTCACCTCAGCCTCCCAACGTGCTGGGATTACAGATGTGAGCCACTATGCCCAGCAAAGCTATCAACTTTTTTTTTTTTTTGAGTCAGAGTCTTGTGTGTTGCCCAGGCTGGAGGGTAGCAGCACACTCACAGCCAATGCAGCCTCGACCTACTGGGCTCAAGTGATCCTTCTGCCTCAGCCTTCCAAGTAGATGGAACCACAGGCCAGTGCCACCATGCCAGGCTATTTTTTTTTTTTGGATTTATTGTAGAGACGAGGTCTTGCCATGTTGCTCAGACTGGTCTCGAACCCCTGAACCTAGGCAATCCTCTCGCCTCCGCCTTCCAAAGTGCTGGAATTACAAGCTTGAGCCAACGTGCCCGGTTCTAACAACATTTAAAAATATCTACTTGTTGTAGACTTGATGTCAACTGAAAACAATTTTAAATTCAGACAAAAGAGGCCCAAATGGCTTTGAAAGGGAAGTCTCCTCCTTCTGGAACCATCTAGAGATAGCCACTGTTAACATATTTATGTAAATTCTTCTCTTGTTCATACATGAGTATATTTATATAAACACATTCATACATGGGCCGAATACCACACACTGTGATCTTCAACTGGTTTATTTCGTTTAGCAGTAAACTCGCCTGGTGTGACTTATCCCACCACCTCTGCCCCCTGAGCCCCAGCGGGTCACTGTTGGTTTCATTTATATCTATCCAAACTGCCATGGGGTCGCGGGGCTCATCTCAGGCGGGACCTCAAGAGTGAGCCCTGGGAGTCTGGGCATCCAGGTTCCCTCTAAACCTACGGTGGGCTCTTGGCATGAAGTGCTCCACAGAATTCTCCCCACACGAGGCAAAGGCGCTGCACGGCCTCCCTTCTTCGGGGTGGTCTCTTGAGGAGGTGACATGTGACCCATTAACCTCTATTAAAGGGCGTCAGGGCAGCATCTCCCACAAGACTCACTCCCAGATTTTACAAGTTTAAACCCCACGGCAATAAACCTCTTTATACATGTACTTTTGGATATGTTTATTCAACTTTTCCTCCAAGAATAATTCTTAGAGATAGAATTGCTCAAACAGATTTTTATCTTTTTTTTTTTTTTAACTATTGACCTCAGGCTGGGCACAGTTGCTCAAGCCGATAATCCCAGCACTTTGGGAGGCCAAGGCGAGAGAATTGCCTAAGCCCAGGGTTTTGAGACCAGCCTGGGCAACTTGGTGAGACCTTGTCTCTACAACATATCAAAAAATTAGCCTGGCATGGTAGCGCGTGACTGTAGTTCCACTTTCTTGGAAGACAGGCAGAAGGATCACCGGAGCCCAGCATATCGACAGTGCGGTGGCGACGAGGCCTGTACTTCCAGCTACTTGAAAAGCTGAGGCGGAAGGATTACCTGAGCCCAGCAGGTCGATGTTGGGGTGGCTGTGAGTGTGCCACTGCACTCCAGCCTGGGTGACAGAGTGAGACTCCAACTCAAAAAAAAAATCAGTAACAACAAAACAGTATAAATTACGTCTAGCCTCCTCCTTCCTGTGTCCATAAGTAGTCAGTGCTAGGGCCAGGCACAGTGGCACATGCCTGTAATCCCAGCAATTTTGGAGGCCAAGGTGAGAGGATTATCTGATCCCAGGGATTTGAGACCATCCTGGGCAACTTCGTGAGACCTTGTCTCTACAATAAATCAGAAAGTTAGCTGGGTATGATGGCGTGTGCCTATAGTCCCAGCTACATGGCAGGCTGAGGCAGAAGGATCACCTGAGCCCAGGAGTTTGAGGCTGCAGTGGGCCGTAATCTTGCCTGTATTCCAGCATGGGCAACAGAATGAGACCCAACTCAAAAACAAAAAGCAAAAAAAAAAAAAAAAAAAACCCGACCGGGTGCAGTGGCTCAGCCTGTAATCCCAGCACTTTGGGAGACTGAGGCAAGAGGATTGTCTGAGCCCGGGCGCTCAAGACCAGCCTGGGCAACTTGGTGAGACCTCGTCTCTACAATAAATCACATACACACAAAAAACTAGCTGGGAGTGGTGGCATGTGTCTGTACTTCCAGCTACTTGGAAGGCTGAAGTGGAAGGATCGCCTAAACTCAGCAGGTCGAGACTGCAGTGGCCACGATCGTGCCACTGCACTCCAGCCTGGGTGACGAGTGAGACTCCAACTCAAGAAAACCCAAAAAACCGAAAAGCAGTCACTGCTAATATTTGGCGTGTCTCTTGGTGGGTTCCAGTGCACACACAAACATGTATACACAGGATTCCATTAAAATGGCCCTCAGTGCTGCCTGGTGCCATGTCATCCCCTGGCCCATCTGCTGTCCCATGCTGCTCTCTTAGGCGACTTTGGCAACCCCTCCCCTCTCTCCTCACACCTCCCAAACCTCCTAGCTTGGTTTCATTCTCAGTCAGTGACTTTGCTTCTGATGTTGTTGAGAAAGATGGAAGTAATCAGAAAACACCTGCAAGCACCTGGCCACACCTGTGTCCATGTGCACATCTGCGCTGTGTTTGCGGGTCTCCCTCCGACATGACAGCTGACTTCTCACGCCTACCTGGTGCCAGCTCCTCTCGATGGGCCGTGGACACCCTGCCCACTTCCTTCTACCCAGGGACATTCCCTCAGCAGTCCTTCCCTCTCTCTACTTGATCCCATAGCTGCCTCCAGCCATGGTCCTCTTTTCTTTCCTTTCCTCTCTCTCACACACACACATTCTTTCTCTTTTTCTTTCTTTTTTTGAGACAGAGTATCACTATGTTACCCAGGCTGGAGTAAAGTGACATGATCATAGCTGGGACTATAGGTGTGCAACACCACACTTGGTTAATTTTTATTTTATTTTTTAGAGAGACAGGGTCTCACTACCCAGACTGGTCTTGATCTCCTGGCCCCAAGCAATCCTCTTATCTCAGCCTCCCAAAGCACTGGGATTACAGGCCTGAGCTACCATGCCCGGCCCAGCCACAGTCCTTTGAAGCCTAGCTCCTCCAAGCAGTCTATATTTTTCTTCCCATCCTCTCTTTCTTTTTCTAACATTTTAGTATGTCAGTTTCCAAACACACAAAAGTGGAAGCTCCAAATCCCTCTGGCCTCTTCTTTATTCCTAAATTCCAAAGCTCACACCAAAGAGCATGTCATGGCATCCCCCAAATTCTTCAGAATGCGTCAAAAAATAAGAAAAGAACATTTGTTCCATGCCACAAAGAGCACCTGGACACAGCATTAGCAGATAAGATTTAATACCACTTAATCAGCAGCAACCTGTATCCAACCTCCCCCAATTTTCCAGTTTGTTTTCATCAGGATCCAGGCAAGGGCCACAGGGTTTTTTTTTTTTTTTTTTTTTTGGAGTCTCACTCTATCGCCCAGACTGGAGTGCAGTGGCCGCTCCCGGCCACCGCAGCCTCGCCTGCTGGGCTCCGGAGATCCTTCCACCTCAGCCTTCCAAGTAGCCGGAATTACAGGCACGCACTACCACGCCCGGCTAATTTTTTGATTTATTGTAGAGATGAGGTCTCACTGCCCAGGCGGGTCTCGAACCTGCGGACTCAGGCAATCCACTCACCTCAGCCTCCCAAAGGCGTGGGATTACAGGCTGAGCCACCGAGCCCAGCAAGGGCCACAGTTTTTATTTGGTTGCCATGGCACTTAAATCTCCATTCCCCGCCCCCCCCCCCATGACAGTCATTTGTCTGAAGAACCAGGGCAGTGGTCCGGTAGACTGTCCTGCACCCGTGCATCCAGGTTTGGCCCGTGCCTCCTGGCTCATGCCTCTGTCTTCCCTCGTGCCCTCTCCAACCAGGCTTTCACTCATAGAAGCCCCTTTGGTGAAGGTGACCAGTGACCCCATGAAATTTTTTTTTGAGTTGGGGTCTCACTCTGTCGCCTAAGCTGGAGTGCAGTGGCCTGGTCATAGCTCACTGCAGCCTTGACCTCCTGGGCTCAAGCAAACCTCTCACTTCGGCCTCCCAAATTGTTGGGAGTACAGGCTTGAGCCAGGGCACTCAGCCTGATACTAAATATGAGAATCGGTTTCCGCCCTCTCACTGGGCACCCCAGCAGCATTTGACACCACTGGTTTCTCTACTGTCCCTGAGATGCTGTCACCCCTTTGCTTCCAGGCCGCCATCCTCTCAAGTGTCCTCCACCTCGCAGGCATCTCCTGCCTGGGCTCCAGGGCTGGCTTCTCCTCCCTGCCTCAACCTAAACACCGGAGGCCCCAGGCCTGGCCTCTGGTCCTCTTTATCTCATCCAGCCTCCTGATTTAAGATACCCTGCATGGCTAGAATACTGAGTGACTATCACAGACACAAAGAACTGAGTGTCACATGTTCTCACTCATATGCAGACCTTGAACAACTATCGTGATACTGTAAGAAAGGGATGGACAGTTGTGGGAAACTGCCGGGGTGGGAGGATTGGCAGTTGAAGGAAACTGCCAGAGGAGGGGGGCACACCTCATCAACAAGCATATTGAACATTTATATATCTAACCCTGAATTGTACCCCATGTATTTAAAATAGAAAATAATTATAAAAAATGAAAATGAGCCGGGCTCGGTGGCTCAGCCTGTAATCCCGCACCTTTGGGAGGCTGAGGTGAGTGGATTGCCTGAGCCCGTGGGTTCGAGACCCGCCAGGGCAGCAAGACCTCAT
>NW_007251116.1:244501-247078 GCF_000164805.1 Carlito syrichta | reverse complement strand
AATATATATATATATATATATATATATATAGAGAGAGAGAGAGAGAGAGAGAGAGAGAGTCATTGAAAAGAATAGGGAAGGACACCCACTAAGGTGTCTATGGTGGTAATCTCTGGGTGACAGATAATGGTATTTATTGCTTTATTCTTATAGATGCCCTTTCTATTTTTCCTCCATGCCCATCTATGCTGTTTTTTAAATAATAATCAAAAAATTTTTTTAATTAAAAGAATATGTGTCTGAAACTGGACCTTAATCTTCCCCAGACCTTTTCCCCTTCTCAGCGTATGTCTGTTCCATGCTTCCATTGGTCAGGAAGACTCCAGAAGCCTGTCCGTCCTCCCTGCCTCCTCTCCCTCCTGTCCCAGGCATGCTGCTGGGTTCAGGTGATCCTTCTGCCTCAGTCTTCCAAGTAGCTGGAACTACAGGCATGTGCCACCAAGCCCAGCTAATTTTTTTTTATTTGTTGTAGAGTAGAGTTGCCCAGGCTGATCTAGAACCCACAGGCTCAGGCAATCCTCTCACCTCGGCCTCTCAAAGTGCTGGGATTATAGGAGCGAGCCACCATGCCCAGTCATGGCTTGCCCATAAAACATATCCCAAGTGTGATCACGTCTCATTACCTCCAACATGCGGGCAAAGAGCTTTACCGGGAACCCCAGGATCAAACACCAAGGGTCAGAGAATTCCTGAAACAGTGCTCCACCTCACTGAGCATTAGACACGTGAACATCCACCTCTGGAGTGTCATTTTTGTCCATCAGGTGGTGATGACACCAGCAAAGGCAAGGGTGCGAGGACCAAGCATTCTCATCCACAGGTGGGAAGCCGTGAGGAGGCGGCCTGGGAGGCAGGATCTGGAGGCCTGGGGGTTGGGTGGTGACAGCGGCTCTGGCCCTCCCGGCAGGACCTTCGCTGGACCTGGGCAAGAAGCTGAGCGTGCCCCAGGACCTGATGATGGAGGAGCTTTCATTGCGTAACAACCGAGGGTCCCTCCTCTTCCAGAAGAGGCAGCGCCGTGTGCAGAGGTTCACCTTTGAGTTGGCAGCCAGCCAGCGGGCGGTGAGTGAGCCTCCACTGCACTCTTGGGGAAACTGAGGCCCACTTGTTGGCCTAAAGCCAAACGGGGAGCCAGGCCGAGGGCCTCTGGCGGCTGGCGGGTCCCTCAAGCTACAACTGGGGAGCCCGATGTCCCCATCAGACTGAGCCCCTGCCTCGCTGTGGGGTCCTTGGCAAGTGCCATCTCGTTAGGAGCCTCTCCCAGACACAGAGCACTGAGGAGGCCGGGTGACATGCTGTGGAGGGCAGGGGCTCTGGCTCCCACAGAAAAACACCCAAGAATCATCATGCGCTCTGGGCGACATCTGCAGCAGGTGAGATCTAGTTCAGACTGGAGCCTGGTCTAAGATGAAAAACGCAGAAGACCTTTGTTTTCTTCTTCCCATTGGGGAAGGGGAGGCCATGGAACAATCTGCTGGCAGAGAAAGAAGGCACGAGTGCTTCTCCCAGGCTTCAGGGCAGACCTGCTCATGAAGCAAGGGCTGTTCCATCCACACTCCTCTCGATGTCTGGGCTAGGCCGGGCGAGGTAGCTCATGCCTGTAATCCCGGCACTTTGGGAGGCTGAGACAGGAGGATCGATTGCTCGAGCCCAGGAGTTTGAGACCAGCAACATCCCGAGACCGGTCTGCGCAACATAGTGAGACCTTGTCTCTACAAAAACTCAAAAAATAAGCTGGATGTGGTGGTGTGCGCCTGTTAGTCCCAGCTACTCAGGAGGCCGAGGTGCGTCACTTCTTTTTTTTTTTGAGTTGGAGTCTCACTCTGTCGCCCAGACTGGAGTGCAGTGGCCGCTCCCGGCCACCGCAGCCTTGACCTGCTGGGTTCGGCGATCCCTCCGCCTCAGCCTTCCAAGTAGCCGGAACTCCAGGCGCGCGCTACCACGCCCGGCTGATTTTTTGATTTATTGTAGAGATGAGGTCTCGCCGCCCAGGCGGGTCTCGAACCCGCGGGCTCGGGCGATCCACGCACCTCAGCCTCCCAAAGGCGCGGGATACAGGCTGAGCCACCGAGCCTGGCTTCGCGTCACTTCTTGAGCCCAGGAGGTTGAGGCCGTGGTGAGCTGTGATAGTGCCACTGCACTCCAGCCTGGGTGACAGAGACCCTGACTCAAAAAAAAAAAAAAAAAAAAAATCCGGGCTAGGCAGGAGGCAACCGAGAGGGAGCGATGTGGCGGAAACATAAAAGCCACAAAACACTGACCGTCACCGTGGGCCTGAGACGGTGCCAAGTGAGCACGTTGCCTGATCGTCTCATCTGATGGGGTAGACATCATCCTCCCCTTCCTCATCCTCATCTCATCGAGAAGGAAACTGAGGCTCAGGGAAGTTCAGTCTTGTGCCCAAACTCACCATCACACCAGCCATGAACGGGCTGAGCGCAGCAGACTTAACTCATCCGACCGGCCCTGGCGGAGGGCGCTGGGATTTTCCTTTCCCCTTTTTTGGTGGAAGGAGACCCCGGCCCCGCCCCGCTGAGCCCCCTGAGGTTTACCCCCACCCCCAGGTGCTGGCCGGAA
>NW_007251116.1:243126-244006 GCF_000164805.1 Carlito syrichta | reverse complement strand
GGTGGCTCATGCCTGTCATCCCAGCTCTTTGGGAGGCCGAGGCGGGAGGATGGCTTGAGCCCAGGAGTTGGAAACAGCCTGGGCAACAGGGTGAGACCCTGTCTCTAAATTAAAAATCAAAACATGAGCAGGGCTTGGTGGCAATGCCTGGAGTCCCAGCTACCTGGGAGGCTGAGATCGGAGGATGGCTTGAGGCCAGGAGTCTGAGGCTGCAGTGAGCTGTTATCACACCACTGCACTCCAACCTGGGAGAAAGCGTGAGACCCTATCTCGGAAAGACTTAAAAACAAATAAAAATTTTTAACGCTGCACATGGAGAGACCAAGGCTCAGGAGTGTGAACAACCTGCTCAAACTCACAAAGCAAGGAGGCAGCAGCAGGCCGAGACATGCCTGGGTCTGTCCGGCTCCAAAGCCAGTGTCCTGCTGCCCATTCCTGCTGTGGGCTCCCCCTTGGATGGACATCAAGTTTCCCGTTCTCCCCAAGGAGTTCCCACATCTCCCCAGTCCTAGGCCAGCCCAGTCTTTCCTTGATGTCGCCAATGGTCCAGGAGAGGCCTAGAAGGTGGCTTAAGGCTGCTCCTGCGTGCAGAGTGCCGATGAGACACTGGATGTCAGAGTGTCTTAGAGGAGTCACCATGCTGGATTAGAGCGTGGGGCCTCGACATGGGCTTAAATGCAGACTCCAGGCCTGGCTATGTGACCTTGGGCAAGTGACTTAACCTCTCTGAGGCTCCATTGGCCCAGCTGTGATGTGAGGCTTTTAAAGAATCTATATAAGATTGCTGTGGGCTGGGATCGGTGGCTCAGCCTGTAATCCTAGCACTTTGGGAGGCCGAGGCAAGTGGATTGCCTGAACCTGCAGGTTTGAGACCAGCCTG